>NC_140171.1:138876483-139086725 GCF_963971535.1 Notolepis coatsorum
TCTGGCACCCACTCTCTCTTGTGTGTGTGTGTGTGTGTGTGTGTGTGTGTGTGTGTGTGTGTGTGTGTGTGTGTGTGTGTGTGTGTGTGTGTGTGTGTGTGTGTGTGTGTGTGTGTGTGTGTGTGTGTGTGTTTTTCTATCCTGCTGGGGACCATGACCTGACATATCACTCACGCCGTGGGGACCCATTTTTCCCGTGGGGACCGAGTCCTGGTTCCCACGGGCACGAGTATTGCAATCAATAGAAAACAGCTTGCTGATATGCCTGGTGCTATTTTTTTTGAGAAAAAAAATAGGTCCCCTGGAAGTAAATTTTCCAGACTTTGTGTGTGCCCTTGTGGTTACACACGGTATTGCGGTGTGTGAGTTTGCTTGGCGGGGTCCGGTTCCTGAATCTGTGTGTGTGTGTGCCCTTGTGGTTACACACGGTATTGCATGTGAACGCTCTTGTGGTTACACACGGTTAGAGATGTTCCGATACCATTTTTTCCTTTCCGATCCGATTCCGATACCTAAGCTTTGGGTATCGGCCGATACCGATACTTATCCGATACCAGTGCAGTGCATACATAAAAAAAAAAAAAAAACGATATTATATAAATTTTTTATAAATATATTTTTTTTTTTTTTTTTTGCAAATACTGTTTTATATATACTGTTTTTTTGTAATAACTAGAAAGTAATGGTATTTATTCAACAACAGGTGATTGTATAGATTTGTATTAGTATCATTAATCAATGAGTATGGGGCTTCAGCACTGCAGATATACCCTACTCCAATGATCCACACGGACATTATACGTTGCTGCACTCGCTACCCACTGGCTCTGCAGATATACCCTACTCAGTCTGTCTACAAGGCTCCGTTTCAGTAGCAGTCGATCTGTTGTGATTTTTGCACAATAAATATTCAACATTCTCTTTTGACACTCCGCCTCAGACTCTTATCATTTGGCACTAAAAGCTAAACATTGTCACCGATATGGCTGTCATTACATGTCATTAATTGTGTACGCGAGGTGGTCTCAATGACGACACCAACGTGAGCTAAGTTAGCATAGCATGAGCTGTCGGTATATGAAAAGACTGTAACGTTACTGGTGACATTGTGATTTAACGAATACTCCTTTGCCAACTTGCTGTACTTTGCTTGCAGGTCTGCAGCCATTATTGCTGGATTATATGAATAGCCCCAACTTTAGCCAAGGTAATGTTAAAGCTAGCTTTCGGTTAGCTGTTCAATGCTAATAACACCAGCCACCAAGCGAACCCATGAGCTCCCCGTCAACACCGCTCTGTCGGGACGATGACATTTAAGAAAGTATCTGCTGTTAAAATGACAAATGGCATTGACACTTTAATCGATTAAGCACACGTTTGTTTTATAATGCTTACTCAACAGACCACAGTGTTGTTGATAAATTACGTCATATGGTATCGGAGCGCAGCATTAGAGGGTACTCGCCGATACCGATACCAGCATTTTAGCCAGTATCGGCGGCTTTTCCGATACTGGTATCGGTATCGGAACAACTCTACACACGGTATTGCAGTGTGTGTGTGTGTGTGTGTGTGTAAGTGTGTAACATTTGGTCATTTGTGCACATAGTACCACTATAAAAACAATAGTCCTCATTTCATTGGACTGTAAATTTAATTACTGTATTCAAAGGCTTGAAAATGTTATTAATAGATTGCACATTACACACTGGTGCTGTAGAGACATCACATTACACACTGTGTAGTGCTGTAGACATTGATTGATTGATTGATTGATTGATTGATTGATTGATTGATTGATTGATTGATTGATTGATTGATTGATTGATTGTACATTTTATTAACAGATTGCAGAATGGGTACAATACAGTACGGCTCAATACACACAATTGTTAAGGGGATGCAGACCAGAGAAAGACTTTCGTCTTGTTTACATCAGGGTCCCCCATTTTCAATTCATCATAACATACATTACATACATGACATACAGATAGACAGTACTGTTACATCCAGACATTTATGACATACCAGATCTACAAATATACAGTACTGTTTAAGAGTACAATGCCTGTCATATATTGTAGACCCTGGCGTTGGAAACTCTGATTAATAGACAGTTTCTAAGAAGAGAGTACTGTTACATATACATTTGAGAGTATATACATTTGAGGGGGAAGAAACTGTACATTGGAGGAGGTTGGGTAGGTGGGGTGGGGGGGGGGGGGGGGTGAGTAGGTGGGGTGGGAGACGGGGACTCTGTCTGTAAATAAACAGTACTGTATATTTGTATATCTTGTATGTCATAAATGTTATGATTTGACTGCCTCTTTGAACTGCTCAGGCAAGCGATACCGGAGTCTCAGGGAAAGCACAGAGATACTCAGAAGGAGCTTCTATCCCAAGGCCATCAGGATGCTCAACGACAATAACACTATGTAACAAACCATCAAATACACTCACAGCACACACATCCACACGTACACACTCACTTTAAATAAACAACTCACTGTAGCAAGCACCCACTTTAGACACTTTAACACACTTTATATTTATTGGTAAAGAGATTTGCACTACAACTGATACGTCATTGCACCTTACCCTAAGTTGTACCTCATCCCACTTCTGCATTGTACTGTATATTGTATTGTAACTCAGTAACTTTTTCTCTACTCTGCATTGTATATTGTATATATCATGCATATTGAACACTTTTGTTTACACTTTCTATTTTATACTTATTTTATACTTATCTATTTTTATCTAGCACACTCTCAGGAGCAAAACAGAAAGAAGCATTTCATATAAAAGTATTCTGTATTTTTGTATGACAACTAATAAAGAAACTTGATTAATTGAAAATGGGGGACCCTGATGTAAACAAGTCTTTCTCTGGTTTGCATCCCCTTAACAATTGTGTGTATTGAGCCGTACTGTATTGTACCCATTCTGCAATCTGTTAAATAAAATGTTCAATCAATCAATCAAACCATACAAGCTAGCTGTCTAGTTAGCTTGCATTAGCTCACTCTAATTAGCTCGCTAGCTAGATTGCTAGTTAGTATGATAAGCCAAAAGCTTATCATAAAAAAAACCATATATTGACAGAATCATTGGTCCAAGTCATAACTGGTAGCTAGCTAATGCGATCTAGCTTGCTAGCATGAGCTATCTTACTAACTACATAGTTAGCACAAGCTAGCTTGCTAACTAGCTAGCGCAAGCTAGCTTGCTAAACAGGAAGCTGACTTGCTAACTAGCTAGCGCGAGCTAGCTTGCTAAATGGGTACAATACAGTACGGCTCAATACACACAATTGTTAAGGGGATGCAGACCAGAGAAAGACTTTCGTCTTGTTTACATCAGGGTCCCCCATTTTCAATTCATCATAACATACATTACATACATGACATACAGATAGACAGTACTGTTACATCCAGACATTTATGACATACCAGATCTACAAATATACAGTACAGTACTGTTTAAGAGTACAATGCCTGTCATATATTGTAGACCCTGGCGTTGGAAACTCTGATTAATAGACAGTTTCTAAGAAGAGAGTACTGTTACATTATATACATTTGAGAGTATATACATTTGAGGGGGAAGAAACTGTACATTGGAGGAGGTTGGGTAGGTGGGGTGGGGGGGGGGGGTGAGTAGGTGGGGTGGGAGGCGGGGACTCTGTCTGTAAATAAACAGTACTGTATATTTGTATATCTTGTATGTCATAAATGTTATGATTTGACTGCCTCTTTGAACTGCTCAGGCAAGCGATACCAGAGTCTCAGGGAAAGCACAGAGATACTCAGAAGGAGCTTCTATCCCCAGGCCATCAGGATGCTCAACGACAATAACACTATGTAACAAACCATCAAATACACTCACAGCACACACATCCACACGTACACACTCACTTTAAATAAACAACTCACTGTAGCACCCACTTTAGACACTTTAACACACTTTATATTTATTGGTAAAGAGATTTGCACTACAACTGATACGTCATTGCACCTTACCCTAAGTTGTACCTCATCCCACTTCTGCATTGTACTGTATATTGTATTGTAACTCAGTAACCTTTTCTCTACTCTGCATTGTATATTGTATATATCATGCATATTGAACACTTTTGTTTACACTTTCTATTTTATACTTATTTTATACTTATCTATTTTTATCTAGCACACTCTCAGGAGCAAAACAGAAAGAAGCATTTCATATAAAAGTATTCTGTATTTTTGTATGACAACTAATAAAGAAACTTGATTAATTGAAAATGGGGGACCCTGATGTAAACAAGTCTTTCTCTGGTTTGCATCCCCTTAACAATTGTGTGTATTGAGCCGTACTGTATTGTACCCATTCTGCAATCTGTTAAATAAAATGTTCAATCAATCAATCAAACCATACAAGCTAGCTGTCTAGTTAGCTTGCATTAGCTCACTCTAATTAGCTCGCTACTAGATTGCTAGTTAGTATGATAAGCCAAAAGCTTATCATAAAAAAAACCATATATTGACAGAATCATTGGTCCAAGTCATAACTGGTAGCTAGCTAATGCGATCTAGCTTGCTAGCATGAGCTATCTTACTAACTACATAGTTAGCACAAGCTAGCTTGCTAACTAGCTAGCGCAAGCTAGCTTGCTAAACAGGAAGCTGACTTGCTAACTAGCTAGCGCGAGCTAGCTTGCTAAATGGGTACAATACAGTACGGCTCAATACACACAATTGTTAAGGGGATGCAGACCAGAGAAAGACTTTCGTCTTGTTTACATCAGGGTCCCCCATTTTCAATTCATCATAACATACATTACATACATGACATACAGATAGACAGTACTGTTACATCCAGACATTTATGACATACCAGATCTACAAATATACAGTACAGTACTGTTTAAGAGTACAATGCCTGTCATATATTGTAGACCCTGGCGTTGGAAACTCTGATTAATAGACAGTTTCTAAGAAGAGAGTACTGTTACATTATATACATTTGAGAGTATATACATTTGAGGGGGAAGAAACTGTACATTGGAGGAGGTTGGGTAGGTGGGGTGGGGGGGGGGGTGAGTAGGTGGGGTGGGAGGCGGGGACTCTGTCTGTAAATAAACAGTACTGTATATTTGTATATCTTGTATGTCATAAATGTTATGATTTGACTGCCTCTTTGAACTGCTCAGGCAAGCGATACCAGAGTCTCAGGGAAAGCACAGAGATACTCAGAAGGAGCTTCTATCCCCAGGCCATCAGGATGCTCAACGACAATAACACTATGTAACAAACCATCAAATACACTCACAGCACACACATCCACACGTACACACTCACTTTAAATAAACAACTCACTGTAGCACCCACTTTAGACACTTTAACACACTTTATATTTATTGGTAAAGAGATTTGCACTACAACTGATACGTCATTGCACCTTACCCTAAGTTGTACCTCATCCCACTTCTGCATTGTACTGTATATTGTATTGTAACTCAGTAACCTTTTCTCTACTCTGCATTGTATATTGTATATATCATGCATATTGAACACTTTTGTTTACACTTTCTATTTTATACTTATTTTATACTTATCTATTTTTATCTAGCACACTCAGGAGCAAAACAGAAAGAAGCATTTCATATAAAAGTATTCTGTATTTTTGTATGACAACTAATAAAGAAACTTGATTAATTGAAAATGGGGGACCCTGATGTAAACAAGTCTTTCTCTGGTTTGCATCCCCTTAACAATTGTGTGTATTGAGCCGTACTGTATTGTACCCATTCTGCAATCTGTTAAATAAAATGTTCAATCAATCAATCAATCAAACCATACAAGCTAGCTGTCTAGTTAGCTTGCATTAGCTCACTCTAATTAGCTCGCTACTAGATTGCTAGTTAGTATGATAAGCCAAAAGCTTATCATAAAAAAAACCATATATTGACAGAATCATTGGTCCAAGTCATAACTGGTAGCTAGCTAATGCGATCTAGCTTGCTAGCATGAGCTATCTTACTAACTACATAGTTAGCACAAGCTAGCTTGCTAACTAGCTAGCGCAAGCTAGCTTGCTAAACAGGAAGCTGACTTGCTAACTAGCTAGCGCGAGCTAGCTTGCTAAATGGGTACAATACAGTACGGCTCAATACACACAATTGTTAAGGGGATGCAGACCAGAGAAAGACTTTCGTCTTGTTTACATCAGGGTCCCCCATTTTCAATTCATCATAACATACATTACATACATGACATACAGATAGACAGTACTGTTACATCCAGACATTTATGACATACCAGATCTACAAATATACAGTACAGTACTGTTTAAGAGTACAATGCCTGTCATATATTGTAGACCCTGGCGTTGGAAACTCTGATTAATAGACAGTTTCTAAGAAGAGAGTACTGTTACATTATATACATTTGAGAGTATATACATTTGAGGGGGAAGAAACTGTACATTGGAGGAGGTTGGGTAGGTGGGGTGGGGGGGGGGGGGGTGAGTAGGTGGGGTGGGAGGCGGGGACTCTGTCTGTAAATAAACAGTACTGTATATTTGTATATCTTGTATGTCATACATGTTATGATTTGACTGCCTCTTTGAACTGCTCAGGCAAGCGATACCAGAGTCTCAGGGAAAGCACAGAGATACTCAGAAGGAGCTTCTATCCCCAGGCCATCAGGATGCTCAACGACAATAACACTATGTAACAAACCATCAAATACACTCACAGCACACACATCCACACGTACACACTCACTTTAAATAAACAACTCACTGTAGCACCCACTTTAGACACTTTAACACACTTTATATTTATTGGTAAAGAGATTTGCACTACAACTGATACGTCATTGCACCTTACCCTAAGTTGTACCTCATCCCACTTCTGCATTGTACTGTATATTGTATTGTAACTCAGTAACCTTTTCTCTACTCTGCATTGTATATTGTGTATATCATGCATATTGAACACTTTTGTTTACACTTTCTATTTTATACTTATTTTATACTTTTCTATTTTTATCTAGCACACTCAGGAGCAAAACAGAAAGAAGCATTTCATATAAAAGTATTCTGTATTTTTGTATGACAACTAATAAAGAAACTTGATTAATTGAAAATGGGGGACCCTGATGTAAACAAGTCTTTCTCTGGTTTGCATCCCCTTAACAATTGTGTGTATTGAGCCGTACTGTATTGTACCCATTCTGCAATCTGTTAAATAAAATGTTCAATCAATCAATCAAACCATACAAGCTAGCTGTCTAGTTAGCTTGCATTAGCTCACTCTAATTAGCTCGCTAGCTAGATTGCTAGTTAGTATGATAAGCCAAAAGCTTATCATAAAAAAAAACATATATTGACAGAATCATTGGTCCAAGTCATAACTGGTAGCTAGCTAATGCGATCTAGCTTGCTAGCATGAGCTATCTTACTAACTACATAGTTAGCACAAGCTAGCTTGCTAACTAGCTAGCGCAAGCTAGCTTGCTAAACAGGAAGCTGACTTGCTAACTAGCTAGCGCGAGCTAGCTTGCTAAATGGGTACAATACAGTACGGCTCAATACACACAATTGTTAAGGGGATGCAGACCAGAGAAAGACTTTCGTCTTGTTTACATCAGGGTCCCCCATTTTCAATTCATCATAACATACATTACATACATGACATACAGATAGACAGTACTGTTACATCCAGACATTTATGACATACCAGATCTACAATTATACAGTACAGTACTGTTTAAGAGTACAATGCCTGTCATATATTGTAGACCCTGGCGTTGGAAACTCTGATTAATAGACAGTTTCTAAGAAGAGAGTATTGTTACATATACATTTGAGAGTATATACATTTGAGGGGGAAGAAACTGTACATTGGAGGAGGTTGGGTAGGTGGGGTGGGGGGGGGGTGAGTAGGTGGGGTGGGAGGTGGGGACTCTGTCTGTAAATAAACAGTACTGTATATTTGTATATCTTGTATGTCATAAATGTTATGATTTGACTGCCTCTTTGAACTGCTCAGGCAAGCGATACCAGAGTCTCAGGGAAAGCACAGAGATACTCAGAAGGAGCTTCTATCCCCAGGCCATCAGGATGCTCAACGACTGGCCAAAGGAACTAGCTCCTCTTTCACTGTGTTTACCTGCAGTAACTACTAAAGACTCCTCTCTTTCACTGTGTTTACCTGCAGTAACTACTAAAGACTCCTCTTTGACTGTGTTTACCTGCAGTAACTACTAAAGACTCATCTCTTTCACTGTGTTTACCTGCAGTAACTACTAAAGACTCCTCTTTCACTGTGTTTACCTGCAGTAACTACTAAAGACTCCTCTCTTTCACTGTGTTGATCAGTTCTCGTGAGGTCTTTCTTTTGGTCCTTTAGACTGAGAATTATGACATGCTTCACTTATCTGAACGTTTATTTTTCCTACCTCTCTTACATGGTATAAAGTGTTGTGGACTGATGAGTCCAAGTTTGAACAGTTTGGCAACAAGCTATCTGTAACAGAGGGAATCTGTTGGAACATTGAAAATGATGGACTGGCCCCCTCACAGTTTGGACCTCAACCCCATCGAGCAAATTTGGGGCGAGTTGGACAATAAACTGTACGGATTGATTGATTGATTGATTGAAAACTTTATTAACAGATTGCAGAATGGGTACAGTACAGTACAGCTCAATACATACAATTGTTAAGGGGATGCAGACCAGAGAAAGACTTTCGTCTTGTTTACATCAGGGTCCCCCATTTTCAATTCATCGTAACATATATGACATACATGACATACAGATAGACAGTACTGCTACATCTATACATTTATGACATACCAGATTTGCAAATACAGTACTGTTTGTGATACAAAAGAGTCCAGAAAAAAGAGTATACACATTTGACGTAGAAACTGTACATTGGATTGGGTAGGTGGGGGGGTGGGGTGGGGGGGACTGTACATTGGAGGTGGTTGGGTGGGTGGGGGGGGGGGGTTGGGTAGGAGTGGGGGGGGGGGGGTTGGGTAGGAGGGGTGGGGGGGGGACACTGTACAACTGTACAAACAAAACTGTACATTGGAATATTGACAAGACCATACTTGGTAATTTACTGTACATTGGAGGGGGTTGTGTTAGGACAATTACAGGGGCCAGTTTCGAATTGCTGTCTCCCGGATCTATTGTACATTCAAAGGAAAGCTGTAGCAGCCAATCAACTATAGATGTTGGCAAAAAGAAGTTTATGCCTGTATTTTTTTACTGTTGTGAAGCACTTTGAACTGCAATTTCTGTATGAAAAGTGCTATACAAATACAATTATTATTATTATATTATTATATTAATATGTATTAATATGTAATATGTACCTACACAAATCGTTTTTTTTGTCCATTGAGCACATTAACTGTATGTTATCTCTCCAAACAAACAAGCACACGTCGTCAAGAACATGTCCTGACTTGCCCAAGCCCAGAGCTGCTTAAAAATATACTGAATTCTGTGGACCCAACGGTTACCAACGTTCTAACCGCATTCGCCCATCCCCCAACGCTCTAACCGCATTCGCCCATCCCCCACACAGGTGCAATTTGATTCAGACAGAAAGACTGATTGACTAGCGTGCTGGTGGTGTAGCAGCAGCAGCAGTACATGCTGTACAAACATATCGATATAGGCCAGAGGAAAAGATGAAATGGATACGAGGTAAGCAAATAAAAAAAAGCACATTTTGAACATCCCCTTAACAATTGTGTGTATTGAGCCGTACTGTATTGTACCCATTTAGCAAGCTAGCTCGTGCTAGCTAGTTAGCAAGTCAGCTTCCTGTTTAGCAAGCTAGCTCGCGCTAACTATGTAGTTAGTAAGACAGCTCATGCTAGCAAGCTAGATCGCATTAGCTAGCTACCAGTTATGACTTGGACAAATGATTCGGTCAATATATGTGTTTTTTTATGAAAAGCTTTTCGCTTATCATACCTACTAGCAAGCTAACTAGCAATCTAGCTAGCGAGCTAATTAGAGTGAGCTAATGCAAGTTAACTAGACAGCTAGCTTGTATGGTTTGATTGATTGATTGAACATTTTATTTAACAGATTGCAGAATGGGTACAATACAGTACGGCTCAATACAGACAATTTACAAACCTCAGTGCCTTTGAAGTGCAAAAAGAAAGGATTAGAATTTTCATTCTGCCACATGACCAATTTTACCATTTTGAAACCCAAGATGATGTAGGTTAGTTTTCCTATCCCAAAAATTAACTCATATTTTAATTCCCCATTAAAATGGCCCACCCTAATGCACAAAGCCTAATGAAAGCTATCTGGAATGTAACATCAACTGTTTTTTTTATTTAATGCCTACAGTCGGACAGCACAATCGACCAGGACCAGGTGTAAGATGCTGCACCACAAGAAATGTTTATCCGGGGACATGGAAAACGTAAAACAGGTAAGGATAGGTCTGTTTTTCAAATGTTGCACATTTAAGAGATATGAATATATGAATTGAAAATGGGGGACCCTGATGTAAACAAGACAAACATCTTTCTCTGGTCTGCATCCCCTTAACAATTGTGTGTATTGAGCCGTACTGTATTGTACTCATTCTGCAATCTGTTAAATAAAGTTTTCATTCATTCATTCATTCATTCATTCATTCATTCATTCATTCATTCATTCATTCATTCATTCATTCATTCACACGCTAGAAATAAATAACGCCTACATGCTGGCTTTGTGTGTCTCTGTCATCACATGCATCTGTACATATCCCTTACCTACTCTTACTACTAGTTATTATATCTATCTGTACATATCCCTAGCCTACTCTTTCTATTACTATATCTGTACATATCCCATAGATTTCTATCCCTAGCCTACTCTTTCTAGTTACTATATCTATATCTGTACACAGGGACGTGCACAGGACTTTAGAGGGGCAGGTGCTCAAATCCCCTTAATGCCAACACTAAATCGCTAAATTGCCCATTCAGACAGACCAATATGGAATAGCCCATAACCAGGATCACTATGCAAAAAAGGGGGCACAGACAAATGCCTTTTCCTTTAAAAAAGTGACAGAGGAGACGGTGCTTAAAACGCTTCTGGAGCTCAACCCTATAAAGCTACAGGAGTAGACAACATGCCCGCTAGGTTCCTTAGGGATGCAGCTCAGGTTATTTCACCCAGTATAACGCATATTGTGAATCTTTCCATTGAATCGGGAACGTTTCCAAGTGAGCTTAAGCTGGCCAGAGTAATACCACTTTACAAAAAAGGCAGCAAACAGGACCATGGTAACTACCGGACTGTGTACATCTTATGTGTCATGTCCAAGGTCATAGAAAAGATTATATATGAACAAATTTATCAATATATTACATCCCATAACTTGCTATATGAATTTCAATCAGGTTTTAGAAAGTCCCACTCCACAGACACCTGTCTTCTGTTTCTAACAGATCACATAAAGAAAGAGATAGACAGAGGAAATCTCTGTGGCATGGTGATGTTAGACCTACAAAAGGCATTTGACACGGTGGACCACATTATCCTCTTAAGGAAGTTAACAGCGATATGTTCTAATGATATGGCCACAAACTGAGCCAGCTCATACTTGAGGGGAAGGGAACAACGTGTAGAGGTGGGAGGGGTCCTTTCAGATCTGAGGACGGTGGACTGCGGGGTCCCTCAGGGAAGTGTGCTGGGGCCCTTGTTCTTCCTCCTTTATATAAATGACATGCAGTCAGCCTGCTCATGTGATCTCCTGCTCTACGCAGATGATTCGGCTCTCATGGTGTCAAATAAAAGCAAAACGGATATTGAAAGCAGACTTAGCATGGAATTAGGGAATGTCAGTCAGTGGCTGTCAGAAAACCGGCTGTCTCTCCATTTAGGTAAAACAGAATCCATTTTATTTACTACCACTAGGAAACAGAAAACACAGGAAGGTTTCAAAATACAGTTAGGTAGCTCAATGGTCACCAGTACCAAATCAGTGGTGTATCTAGGGTGTACTTTAGAAAACACACTCTCAGGGGAAAGCATGGCAAAACAAGTGCTAATAGCCAAGGTCAACACCAGAATAAAATTCCTAGCTAGAAACTCAAAATACCTGGACAGGAAAGCTCTTAGAGCACTTGCAGGGGCACTGGTTCAGTGTCATTTTGACTATGCTTGCTTGTCCTGGTATGACAGTGCCCCCAGCAACTTGAGAACTAGACTTCAAACTGCCCAGAACAAGCTAGTTAGGATAGTACTGCAGCTCCCCACTCGTACTCACCTAGCCCCACTTCAACAGCCTGGGGTGGCTGAGGGTGGAAAAAATAGTATCAATGATAAAGCTATGCAGAGTATATAGAGTTTGTAAAGGGGAGCTACCTTCAAGATTACTTTCAGTATGTAAGGAACAACCATAGCCATGAAACCAGAGGTAGAGACACAAACATAGTTCCATTTAGATTTAGACTAATTTCCTACGGCCAGCAGACCTTCCTTTACTCAGCAGCAGTACTGTGGAACAGCCTGCCCAGCAGCATTAAACAGGCCCCCGGGTTGCGTCATTGCTTTACCCAAGCGGTGCATGCTTCCGCGTTCCCGTTTTGCGCTCTGATTGGCCACTGATGTTTCTGGTCGCACCAATCGTGTGACGGCAAGTTCTTTCCCCGGTTAAGCTTAGGCACTCTTTCGAAGTTGGTTAAGGTTAGAGTTTGTCTTAGAGCATGGCGATAGAACGGTTAGGGTTAGGGTTTGCTGCTGGTCGAGGCGGAAATGGGCGCGTCACGCGATTGGGCGCATATGTCACATGACCAGAAACGTCAGATTAGCAAAACGCATGAACCGTTTGTGTAAAGCATAGACTCCCCCGGGTTAACTGGCTTCAAAAAGCATGTATGATCATGGCTATCGGCATAGGAAAGAGAGGGTAGCATTTTTTATTTATTATTCTTTTATCTTCAACTGTATAGGCTATGCATATTGTATCTTAATGTTTTATGTTGATGTTTTTATGATGTTGTTTTATGTTGATGTATGTCCTGTTTTTTAATACCAGGGACCATGATGGAAATAAGTGCTTGCATTTTCATGTTTTTATCCCTTGGATGATGTCTCTAAACCACAATAAAATCAATCAATCAACAAACTCAGTTTTTTTAGGGTCATGACTACAGACATGCAAAGCTTCATTCCAATTTCAATTCAAGTGTATTGTTTTTCACCCTTAGGAAAGAAGCCTGGATTCTGAAAGCGACACAGACAAAATCAGTGCTCATGGATCACATTCTGGTGAAGCTGATGACCCTGATGACAGCATATTTGTAAGTTTTCATATTGAAAGTGGGACGAATAATGGGGAGCATAGCATATTTTGTTTTGTTTATACAATTACCATTCTGCGAAATATGAGTCACTGTGGCACAGACTGGACCGCTGGTGAACAGCTGTTAGAACGGGCCATTCAGGTGTTCAGAGCAGAGCGTGATGTGCACTGAAAAGTGTTTGTCGCAATATTATTTAAAGGGGACATGCATTATAAATGGCTTTTTTCTGTGTTTAGCATGAAAATAATCGGGACGTTCGTGAACAAAACATCACTAGCAGCTAGTTTGAATAACTTTGTATACTCCAGGGTAGCTTTACTCCAGCTGGAACTAAAGTCTGATTTAACACTTGATTATATTTACTAGGGATGTCCCGATCAAATTTTTTTGCTCCCGATCCGATCATGTGATTTTGAGTATCTACCGATACCAATCTTTCCCGATCCGATCAAAAAAATTAATTAAAAATAAAAAAACTTTAAATATATATATATTTTTTAATCCCACTTTCTCACATTACATTCACCCTGAATGTTGCTGTTATTCAGGTGAAAAGTTTACTTCATTCAAGCGAGGCATTGCAATCCTTGACATAAATCATTTGATGTATAATTAAATCAAAGGAAATGCGTTTGGGTCTGAGAGTGTGGCTGGTCTGCCATTCTGCAGCTGGATACTATTGGTTTGTTTTGGCAAAATTCTTCTGCTCTGTGTGACAATAAATAAATGAATATGCAATTTAAAACCAAAACTAATGTTTTTAAAGAACATCAACCTTAAACTTGAACTCTGACAGAGCATTTCATAGCCTTACCCCCTGACCAGTGTTGTCTTCCTGCAATAACTCATGCATCGCAGGATTTCAGCAGTGGTGAAGAATATATTCTGCCAAGTTCCGAGGAATCTCTGTCGGGGGAACAGGAAACACTTCCCCCACATCTTAAAAGTGAGTTTGATGGAGACATTGCAGATACCAATAAGGGCTTTAAAAATAAATAAATACCAGTGTTTGTTGTGCCTTTCTGTAAGAGAAGGCCAACCCACCCTATCATACAGGACACAATGGTGAGTATCATATCTGTCACCAGTAATAAATCTAAGAGCTGAGTGATATGCAGAATCCAGAGGTTTAAGAGTTGATGCCGCAGCATGCCTATAAATTACATCACTATAGTCCAAAACTGATAAGAAGACTGATTCAACAATTATTTTTCTACTAAATAGAGGAAAATTGGATTTGTTTCTGTCAACAAAAAGTGATCACTCAAGATGCACGTGGAGGCACAAGCTGTCCTATTGGGATGGGATCACTAAAGACGGATGTTAAAGTCGGGTCTGAATAGGGCCTAAGTGATAACACCTGACAGCAGGAGATAGTCTGACAGCAGGAGATATGGGCCTGTAAATATTTACTACATGTACTTTAGCTTTTTAAATCTCCAGTTAATGTTGAATACATATCAGGTTGGCTACCAAATGAGTCATAACATTGAACAAATGTTTTTTATTTTCCCTTTTTTAACATAAAACTAGACACAATACATTAATAGTAGAAATCTATGATAAATCACAGGACAATGACCGACATAATAATAACAATAATGACAGTCCAATGAGTCATACAATTGATGCTGTTTTAAAAATGTATGTTTGACCTGGTGTCAGAATATCGGCATTCAAGATATTTCTTTAAGAAATTACACCTTTGATAAAAATAATAAGCTCATTGGTCCCTCAATAATGTTTTATGTCACTTGTCTGTATGCCTGATTGTCTTTTCTTTCTTTCACTAGAATCCAGAAAGAAGAGGAGTTGGACTCGTGCAGGGGTCAAAGCTGTTGAAAATACCCTAATGACATTTATAAAATCTGGTAAAGTACCAAGAAAGTTGGACTGCATTGCTTGTATTACAGCTTCTCCAGAAGCACTGATGGAAAGAAGCTGGACAGCGGTGAAGTTTTATGTAAAAAATAGGATCACTGCCCTTCAACGTGAAAGTGCAAGGAGAATTTACTGAACAAATACAAATATTTGCTCCTAGCATTTGTTTGAACGGTTTCCTACATGTACAAGCCTATTCAGAGTTCCTATGTACTATCCTACACCAGTTATAGGCTTGTTTAATAGAATGTTACATTTATGCATTTGGCAAGGACAAATGTAAGGTTTGTTCTAAATCATTGCTGATTTGAGCCTCCTATAGGCATAGAGGGTAACAGGTAGGGATGGGTACCTTTCACATTTGAACCGATACGGTACCGATACCTGTGAATCGATACCGGTACCCAACGGTACCTTTTTTCGGTACTTTAGTCTAAAAAAATATTATTTACCTACCTCAGTCGTGAAAAAAAAAAAAAATCCTAACTTCAAATAACTACAATTTCGACCGTTTTCGGCTTGCCATTGCTCCAACTGCTTTGTTGTTGAATCAAGTCAAATCCTAGGTAAGCATATATTGTGCGTGTGAACGTTGACATGAAAATAAAAAAGGTAAAAAAAATATATATATTTTTTTTTCGGTATCTCACTTGAGTCGATACTCGGTAGTACCGACGTGTTTCGGTTCGGTACCTCAAAAGAACCGAATTCGGTAACCATCCCTAGTAACGGGTAGTGTATACCCGGTACAATCTGTTGTCTCTGTGGATTCCCCCACCAGCTGTGTCTTGCCGTCATGATTGGTCATGTATATATTTAAGTTCTGGTTTCCTGGTTTTCTTTTGCAAATTAAGAGGGACAGAGTTGTCTGTTTTGCACATCCAGTCGCCTGAATAAAGTTGATTCTTGGTTTAACACCGCACTTGGGTTCATCCTGTGCTTCCATCCTGTGCTACTCAAGAAAAGAAAAGAAACCAGAACTTAAATACATACATGACCAATCAATCAACAACAGACTGTGACAATTCAAATAAAATAATGGTTTCATTAGGCAATTTTCCAAATAGCAGGAGTGCATTACGTTGTGAAATACCTGTTTTTGGGACTTCACAGTCAGACTCAACAGTTATTCTCTTATGTGTTAAAACAATGAACAAATACAGCACTGTACCTCATTAATCTGTAAATTCTAAAGTTTGCAAAGAATTTAGAAAAATATGTTAATATGTAAATATGTAATATGTAAATATATGTAAATATGTTAATATGATACCCATTTGGGGGTCATCGCTGTCATACTCTGTTTCTCTTCTCTTATTCTTTTGGGTTGAAGTTGTACCTATAGACGCAATGTCCATCAAACTCCTCACTTTTTCACCATATTATTATTATTATTATTATTATTATTTGGTAGTCTGTAGTACTGTCTATGGACACGGATGTCATGGCCAAGAAAATTTGCCAGTATGTCTATTTCATTATCTTTCAGGTTGAGAACAGTTGACAGTGTGGATATGTGCTTTCTCAGCTTTGTTGACGACAGGGTTTCAGGATGCTTCGCCCCACATTCCTTTGCAATCCGTCTGATTGCATCAGATCCCCTTAAATGATTCTCTGTCTCAGGTCTGGAGAAGAAATAGGGATTTTCATCAGGAACACCAGCGGCACGGCGATGTATAACCAGGGCTTCCATTGATGACATCATGTCCGGTGTTAAGAGGATGGGTACTTTATTGTTTCTTTTCCCCTTATTTCGATGCGTTGGAAATGCTTACAGAGCTTTTGCTCTAACTCTGAAAGTCCTCCTGCCAGATCTGAATGTACACTAGACGTATCTCTAAGGGTGAATGCACTCAGATGCATTTTGGACACCTCACCCTCTCTTCTGCGATTGAACAGAATTATTTGACAAATTGGCCAACTTTGCCCAGTTATTTTTATTTGGATCTTTGTCAAGGTGCAGTTTGTACTCTTCACTGCATTTGTCAAGGTACATGTGCATATTCTTAACGTCTTCCGTAAAAGGAATGAGCTGAGGAGCATTCCATTGTGCCTCTTTAAGTGTCTGTAGGGCACGTGACGAAACACACACATTCCACTTCTTCTCATAAAGACTACGACTCCTTTCCAGGTTCCGGAGAAACGCCTCATTGTCCGATACTGCCATCTTGGCTTCACACTCCAGAATGTCTGCCATCTTCTTGAGACTATGACCAAGCTTTAGAGCTAAGGATGGAGTTTTGTAGGTGTTTTTGTCTTGATCAAAGCCAGCAACATCATTTACTGCTTCAACCACTAAGTTAAAGTTGGAAGGTACAAATAAGTCCTCAACTCGTCTCAGTCGGCCATTTTTGCGTTCTTGCCGAATCAATCTTTCGATTTGTCGCATTTTTTGTCTAATATAATCATGTTTGGTCTTGTCATGTCCATGCTTTGCGTACAAATGTTCCCCTAGTCTCAAGATACTTTTCTCCTGTCTGATGATGTCTGTGATTTCATCTTGATGCATAGCATTTACCAGCGCCCAAAGCTTTCTGCTTACACCACCAGGGACGGGCTGTGCAAAGGCACAGATAGATTGTATTCGACTTCTTCCTGGTTGGGTTGAGCTGCATTTTTGTGAAAGTTTGCACCTTGACATGTGCCTCCATAATTATTTTCTTTTAAGCAAAGCCTCACAATTGATACAGTGCATGTAATCACTTGCTTTGCCTGGTTTCCCAGCTTGCTGACTTGGGATTAGTGTTCCACTACCCGTTTTTAGGACTTCATTATTATGGGCTCGGTTTCCTTTGTTTCTTATCAGGTCAAAATGCAATTTTCGTTCCTTTGAGTTCAAAGGAAAAGAGATAGCTTTTACTACAGATATTTCATCAGTGTGCTTGCGGATTAAGTGCCTTGCCATTTTATGGCATTGCATGGCACAGTACAGGCAATAATGTTTTTTACTGTAAACTCTGGCACGATCCTTTTTTTGCAGCTTCATTACTGACACTTCCCAGGTTTGTGTCAGCGTTTTCACTTTCTTCTCTACTATCCGAAGAACTTGTCTTTCTTCTGTAAGTCCTCTGTGACTTCTTCTGGTTTTTACTTTTCGTTAATGTAACCTGGCTTTTAAGATGTGGGGGAAGTGTTTCCTCTTCCCCCCACAGAGATTCCTCGGAACTGCTTCTATGTAGGGACCATGATTGGTCATGTATGTATCTAAGTTCTAGTTTCCTGTTTTTTTTTTTTTTTTTGCAAATTAAGAGGGAAAGATAGTTATTGAGTCTCATTCTCCAATGGACTTAAGACAAAAAATTTGCTCTTAGGGCCATTTAACACATCTTAGATTTTGGGATTCCCCAACTGTGTTAAATATCTGTTGTATTGATTTATTATACATTTGAAAGAATGCAGGTTATAGCTATATAAAATTACAAATGTCTGTCCCAATGGGATATATTGCATGTTTAACACGGTTGGGGAGGGATTCCCCAACTGTGTTAGATATCTGTTTTATTGATTTATTATACATTTGAAAGAATGCAGGTTATAGCTATATACAATTACAAATGTCTGTCCCAATGGGATATATTGCATGTTTAACACGGTTGGGGAATCCCAAAATCGAATGTCTTAAATGGCCCTAAGAGCACATTTTCTGTCTTAAGTCCGTTGGAGAATGAGACCCATTGTCTGTTTTGCACATCTAGTCGCCTTGAATAAAGTTGATTCTTGGTTTAACACCACACTTGGGTCCATCCTGTGCTGCTCAATAAAAGTAAAGAAACCAGAACTTAAATGCATACAACAGTACCCTGTTTTTGTGTCCCAAAGTTAAAAAAGCATTTGTCACAGGACATATATTTAAAATAAAATGCAACAGCTGTTTGAAAAAAGCTTTGACAATATGAACTCAATTTGTGCCTCCTTTTTTGTACAAGAGGTATAGGTGTACAATTTTTTTTAATTGATTGTATGGTATAAAGGTCACCATTGTGCTGAGAGAACATCTTTAATGTTTAATGTTGAAAAGGCAAGCAAGTATTGCTTTTTTTGGTTCTGTGAAGTGCCTAACAGTGATGTTGATAGTATGCCAATGAAGCCAATGAACATACTGTCTATCTGTATGTCATGTATGTCATGATTTGATTTGATTTTTATTTAGTACATACAATTTATACAATAGTATAAAAACAAGGGGTACAAGGATAACATGTGAAAGTCTGTCGACTTGTTTCCAACATGGTCCCAAGAAGAATACAATAAATCACAAAGAAAGAGTTAAGAAGATAAAATAGACAACACAATTTTCTGAAAGAGCCTCATTACAGCATGTCATGTTCCTGTTCTTCAAGAGTGGTGGCCAAGCACCATCTGCAACCTACTGTATTGTTGCAGATGTCGCTTCACACCCCTCTTGAAGACAGCAATAGTGGGGGAGTTTTGGATGGCCCTGGGCAGAGAGTTCCACAGCCGGCAGGCTGTAGACAGAAAGCCATTCTGTGAATAGGAACCCTTTCTAGGCTCATAAACTGAGAGCTGTCCAGACCGTCGTGGACCTGGCCACGCAGGACAATGCGAGAGCATAAATATCTGGGGGCAGATCCATTTAACATTTTATACATATGTCCCAGTTTCAGAAAGGAGACCCTCTGCTCCACAGGGAGCCATCCCACCTCATTGAAGTGACATGGCTCATATATGTTATGATGAATTGAAAATGGGGGACCCTGATGTAAACAAGACGAAAGTCTTTCTCTGGTCTGCATCCCCTTAACAATTGTATGTATTGAGCTGTACTGTACTGTACCCATTCTGCAATCTGTTAATAAAGTTTTCAATCAATCAATCAATACACTGAAATCCTCCCCTCATGGGGACCGGTCCCCATGGGGGGAGTGATTTCAGTTATTATTATTTTTTGAGAGTTGGGAAAATGTCAAGTGGTTTTTGTGTTAACAAAAAATTCAAATGATTTTAGCAGTTAAAATCATGTCTCTAGACCAGGGGTGTCAAACTCATTTTCACCAAGGGCCACATCAGCATTATGGTTGCCCTCAAAGGGCCGACAAATTTATTAATGTAATGTAATGTAACTACTCCTATTGTTAAACATATTGTTTCTGTGTTTTGTATTGAAATGTGGTGCACCTCTTGTTGTGTACCGATGTCCCACACTGTTACGTGGTATATGTTTCTCTGTTATTTTAACATAAATCATTTTAATGTCAGGTTAAGAACCCCATATTACTCCATCAATCAATAGTCAAACTATTCAAATAAATAAAATATAATCAAATACAAGCTATGACATTAACTTTTTTGTCACAGTCAAGAGGGGTAGTAGTGCAACCAACAATTGTGAGCTGCTAAGAACATTTTACAAAAACAAATGTCTGCACAATGGTTTGATTATAGAACTTTATATAGAAGAAGTTATACATACCACATCAAAGCAGGCATAACATGTTTAAATAAAGTTTGGTATCGGTTATAAAATGTACATATTATTACCACATCAAATCAGGCATAACATGTTTAAAGGGGAACACCACCAAAATGAAAGAGTTTTAAGGTGTTATTCTCACACCCTGGATATCTGTCCAAACCAGACCAATTTTCCGTTGTCAACTAAAGACAAATTTCAATAAAATAGCAAAAAAAAAAGTTCCAAATAAGCTGGCCCCAAACTTTCACTGCTAAAAGAAAAATAAATACTATTCTTTTTTTAAACACATGGTGGCACTGTGTCCCAAATTATACCATTGTGCCAAAAACACTGAAAAGGAGGTTGCTTGTGTGTGTGTGTGTGTGTTGATGAGATGATGCTGCTTGTTCTTGAACATCAAGTAGATCCCTCATATCATACCATCCTCATCCACAGATCATGTTCTGAGAATAACAAACACAAAACAAAATGCAAGCACAATCATTCAATTGTTCTGTTATTAATTGTTCTTATTCTTGGTTAATTTATTTTTTTATTCAGGTTTAAAATAAATAAATAAAATGCTTACCTATGTTTTCTGGCCGGATGTCTGACACCGTTTTCCCGTGACCAGTGTGTCAATGTCTGGTATTAGGTCTTGTGCTGTGGCAATCCTTAACACAGCGTGGAGGTTGTCATCGGTGATGCGTGATCTGTGCTTGGTCTTGTTTACGTTCATTATCGAAAACATCTGTTCGCACAGATAGGTGCTCCCAAACATGGACAGAATACGGGCAGCATGAAGTCGGAGCTGTGGCATCAAACCAGGGGGCAGTAGACGGTAAAAGTCCTCGATTGCAGCACCCTGGAACTTTGATCTCAGATCACTGTCGCTTTGCAGCTCTATTAACTCCATCTGAAGGTGATGGGGCGCACTGCCGACGTCTGTGGTGAAAGGATTGGCAAAGATGGCAAAGCCTGTGTGCTGTGCTTTAAAGTCAGAGAAGCGCCGATCAAACTCATGTATTAACCGGCTCAGTTTGGTAGCCAACCGAGCACATGAAAAAGCACCAGGGAGTGAGGCTGAGATGCTCTCACAAACAGGAAAGTGGGCAAGATTGTCCTGTTTCACTTGGGACATCCATAGCTCAAGTTTACGCTGGAAAGCTGTGATCATGTCGGACATCTGCGTGATGACTTGTTTCCGTCCCTGCAGCTTCTGGTTCAATTGCGCGAGGTGCGCGGTTATGTCGCATAATATGGCAAAGTTGCACAGCCAGTTTGGATCTGACAGTTCAGGCAAGGGTTTTCCTTTACTTTCCACAAAAAGAGCAATTTCTTCCCTAAGCTCAAAAAATCGTTTGAGGACTTTGCTCCTACTCAGCCACCTTACTTCTGTATGGTACGGCACGTCTCCATGACCCGAGCCCATCTCCTCCAAGAACAGCTGGAACTGGCGGTGATTCAGACCACGTGCGCGGATGAAGTTCACCGTTTTCATGACTGTGGTCATTATATCATCCAGCTCAAGAACCTTTCCACACAGAGCTTCTTGGTGGATAATGCAGTGATATGTTATCAAAGGAGTGTTACAGTTACTTTTTTGCATTTTTTCTTTCATTAGTCCAACCAAGCCTGTTTTTCCTCCACACATTGCAGGTGCACCATCGGTAGTTAGTCCCACCAACTTTTCCCAGGGTAATTTATTTTTACTTACAGACTTCTCCACCTCAGTAAAAATGTCCCGCCCCGTTGTGGTCCCACGCATGGCAGCTATATCCAAGAGCTCCTCTGTGACAGAGAGGTCCGACTTAACGCCTCTGATGAAGATGGATAGCTGTGCTGTATCCGTGTTGTCTGTGCTTTCATCAACAGCTAATGAAAAAGCCTCATAACTGCGTGACTCTTCGGACAGTTGTGTTGACAGATTTCCTGCTAGTTCCTTAACCCTGTCCACGATGGTGTTTCTTGACAAACTGACGTTTTTAAAACTTTGTATCTGGTCGGGACACACCTGCTCACACACCTTCAGCATGCACTGCTTCAAAAACGCACCATCTGAAAATGATTTTGAAGCCTTGGCTATTGCTTCAGCCACAATAAAGCTTGCTTTCACTGCCGCATTGTTTTTAGCTGTAGCTTTTGTAAACAAGTTTTGCTGCCGTTTCAGTCCGCCTTTTAATTCTGGGACAAGACGTTCCTTTTCTTTGAGGCTAAATCTGGCGTGTGTTTGGTGTTTTGTTTCAAAATGCCGACGTAAATTATATTCCTTTACGACGGACACTGCTTCATGACACAACAGACATACCGGTCTTTCTCCTTGAAGCACAAACAGGTATTCATTTTGCCATTTGTCTTGAAACAGCCTTCCTTCGACATCAACCTTTCTTTTCCTGGACATTTTGCGATCTGGCTGTCCCGCCTGTGTGTTCGCAGGTCACCTCACTCAACTTTGCTTTGAGTTTCGAGTTACAAGCCGTTGTGGACGAGTGACCACGCCCACATTTGTGAACAGACTGACTGGCGCGACTGAATGGCAGCTTCCCGCCACTAGATTCTGAATTTATGAATGGTAAATGGCTGCTTTTTATTTTTTTTCCAGCAAGCTCTCGCGGGCCGGATGAAATGACGTGGCGGGCCGGATTTGGCCCGCGGGCCGTGAGTTTGACACGTATGCTCTAGACCCTTTAGAAAGGCTGGATCCCATCAGGCTGTATACAGTCATGTGGTCCCCATGATGTAGTATAAACCCGTAGATATCAGATTTTTTTTTTTGGAGAGTTTTGAAAATGTCAAGTGGTTTTTGTGTTAACAAAAAAATATAATGATTTTAGCAGTTAAAATCATGTCTCTAGACCCTTTAGAAAGGCTGGATCCCATCAGGCTGTATACAGTCATTGGTCCCCCCGATGTAGCATAAACCCGTGTGTGTGTGTGTGTGTGTGTGTGTGTGTGTGTGTGTGTGTGCAGGGGCGGACCTAGCACATTTGGCGCCCTAGGCGAGGTTCAACACTGCGCCCCCCCCCCCCCCCCCCCCCCCCCAAATCAAAACATCGCTGCACTACCAACCGGTTAACCCTTTTCACTGCGACACTACACAGAAGGCTAACCCTTTCACGACCGTCGGTTGTGTGATAGTAAAGGGTTAACCCTCCGTCGTGTGGCAGTGAAAGGGTTAACAGTTATACAGTAAAGTACTGCACCTTTATTTTTTACAAGCAAGAACTAGAGCTAAGAATAAATGTAAAGTGCACACTAAAGAATTAAAGGGGACATATACTGCTATTCCTAGCACTATTTGGGCAACTTTACACAATTCCTGTGAGTGTATTGAAGACATCTGTACGTTTTTGTTTTTTTTAAATGCATTGTTTTATATTTCTGATGAAGTACTCAAAACCATCATTTTTCAGCTTCAAGATTTCAGGCTGTTATGGCTTGGCTCCGCCCATAAGCACTTTGAGTGACAGTCAGTCCACACAGTCTGCGACTGGTAGACAGAGAGAGATAGAGAGAGAGAGAGAGAGAGAGAGAGGGGGAGGGGGTGGGAGGGGGTGAGAGAGAGAGAGAGAGAGAGAGAGAGAGAGAGAGAGAGAGAGAGAGAGAGAGAGAGAGAGAGAGAGAGAGAGAGAGAGAGAGAGAGAGAGAGAGAGAGAGAGAAAAAAGACAGGCCGTTCTTTTTTTCTCTGCCTCTCGGTGTGCTGTGGGCGGGGGGGCCCTCCCTTCCTCCCTCTCTCTTCCCTTTTTTCTTTCTATCACTCTCCCGTTCGGAGGTGTGTGTCGCGCGGACCTCTGCGCGGCAGGTCCTCCCCCCCCCCCCCCCCCCCAAGTGCTCCTGAATGCTCTCTCTAATCTCTCTCTCTCTCTCTCCAGACTAGTGCATGCAGAGTATGAGGAAGTGGTTTTTTCCACTCGCTGTGTACAGTCAGTCTATGTAGATTGTGGGCGGGCATTAGCTACAACCACAGAGCCAATCACATCACTGTCTGCTACCCAGAGCCTGAGTAACGTCATTCAGGCCTTCAAATCAGGATGGCCTAATTTACTGGAGAAGGAAATGATCTGAGCTGAATCAGAGCAATCCGCCAATATGGTATTTAGACACTAAAACACATTGATACGAACTCCTATTACTATAATACAATGCTAGAGACTGAAAAATGACATTTATAGTACATGTCCCCTTTAAAACAAATAAACAACTTAGCTAACACACAATAATAATAATAACAATAACAAACAATAAAAGAATGTGCAAATTTGCTTTCAAAGAAAATTAAGAAGAAATGTAAAGTGCACACTAAAGAATTAAAACAAACAACTTAGCTAACAATCAATAATAATAATAATAATAATAATAACAATAACAAACAATAAAATAACATGCAAATTTGCTTTAAAAGAAAATTATGTATTGTAAAATATGTTACACATATATAATCAAAATATAATATGCTAAATAAACAAACATAAATAAAAATTACAAATTCACTTTGTCTAAAGAACTATTTACATTCCACTCCCTATCATCACAATTCAAGGTTAGCCTGTAGCTCCTACTGGTTTCCATTTACAGTGCAATCCTTCTGGCCTTCCTCGCTGCAAAGTCATCAATCACATCAAATTGTCCAACTCCTGAGCCAGCTCCTTCACATCCAAATCAGATTGCCCTCCATGGTTTAAGGTGTGTACAAGTGCCTCTGCTTGCTTCATCAGCTCTTGGTGTGGCAGGTCTTGGAAGTTGTACAAAATTGCATACCTTTCACCTTGGCACGTTTCTCGTCTTCTTCTTTTCTTCTCTTTTTATACTGGATGGCCGGATGGCTTTTGCCTCTTCATAGTTCTCTAACGTTAGTCTTTCTTTCCTCAACGCTCAATTCTATAAACACTTGATCGATACCCATCAATTCACAGCGCTCTAGCATGTTCTGACTGTGAACACCTAAAGCTGAGGCTCAGACCGACCGACCGTTTTAGATTTTTGGCTCATTTTCCCTTATGTTCGATTTTTTTATTTTTTTTTTTTTAACTTAAATTTGTATTAACATTTATAGACAAACAACACTTACACAAAAATGAAACTAACAACACTATAAGAAAGAATGCAGTGCACATAAATGGTTACATGGTTAGCATGGTTAGTTATCTGGTTCCACTTCAGTTGTTTTTCCAGGTACTTAATACAAAGACTGATTGTGTACCGCCCTTAAACAGGTATACAAATATAATACCTACTCAAAAAAAACTGACTAAGGCATACATGTGTGATATGGGTCCAGAGACCTTCCTTGAACTTCTTTCTTCCCTTATCCTTCGCCCTTTTTTTTCTTCTTTTTTTTATTATTATATTATTCTCTTTGCCTTTTGATTCACCCATATACAAACCACATAATCCCTGAATATTAATACAACACTGTTAAACAGACATAAATAATAAAGTACAAAAAACATAAAACAATTATAATACCCAAAAAAAATTTAATTAGAAAATACTAACTAAAACAAAAGTGTGTGACATGGGTTCAGAGACCCTCCTTGAACTTCTTTCCTCCTTTACCCTTCGCCCTCTTGTGTTGCATTTGGTTCTTCCTCTGTGATGTCGTTTTCGTTCCCTTTATAATCCTCCCACTTTACCCATCTTTCCCCAAATTTCTCTTCCTGTAGCCTCAGCATGTGCGTTATCCTCTCCATATCCTGTATCTCCTCTACTATTCCTACCCATTGTGATATTGTCGGTGGGTCTTCCTTGTACCACAGTCTCGTTATTGCTTTTCTGGCCGATATCAACATTATCTTTATTAAATACTTGTCCCCCCCCCCTGTATTCCCTCGTGTGTCAGGTCCCCTTGTTATGGTTTGTAACCGACCCCAATCGCACAACACAAGACAGGTATGAGAGTAAGCCAAAACAGGGCATTTATTCAATACAAACAAAAAGCGGCACTGTCCCTTTAAGGGAGAACACAAAAATACTGGAAACAAAGAAATAGGGACAAATGTGGCACTGTGCCTTTAAGAGGCGAGCAGGCTAAGGGGCTAAGGCTAAAGGACAGGGCCAGGGCAAAAAGGTCAGGGCAGGAACAGGGGCACTGGAGAGGGGGAAACAGGGACAGAGGCCCGGGGAGGCGGGCTGGAGACAGGGACAGAGAAACAGGATTAAGGCCTTGGACAGGGCGAGGGCCAGAGCTGCTTACAGGGATGGCAGGGTTCAGACGGCGGAGGCCTGGCAAGGAGATCCTCCTCGGAAGTGAAGAGACGCATCCTCCCGTGGGATAGGAAGCGATGCGCGCCGGCTTGAGCGTCTGGAGTAGGAGCGCGCCGGCTTGAAGAGATGCATCCTCCCGTGGGATAGGAAGCGATGCGCGCCGGCTTGAGCGTCTGGAGTAGGAGCGCGCCGGCTTGAAGAGACGCATCCTCACGTGGGATAGGAAGCGATGCGCGCCGGCTTGAGCGTCTGGAGTAGGAGCGCGCCGGCTTGAAGAGACGCATCCTCCCGTGGGATAGGAAGCGATGCGCGCCGGCTTGAGCGTCTGGAGTAGGAGCGCGCCGGCTTGAAGAGACGCATCCTCCCGTGGGATAGGAAGCGATGCGCGCCGGCTTGAGCGTCTGGAGTTGGAGCGCGCCGGCTTGACGTCTGGAGTGGGACACTGGAAAGACGGTGTCCCACTCCAGGCAAACGGCGACAGGTGGTGATGGCTGGCACCTCGTCTCACGCCGGAGACGCGGCAGGTGATGGTAACGTCCAGGACTCCATGAACACTGAACACAGAAAAGGATAAAGAGTCCAGAACAAAGAACCAGCATACAGAACGACCCGACGAGGACTGGAGGGGAAGTCCAGGTATTTAAAGCCCTCTGGGGCGCTAATCATAACTTATCACAGCTGTGAAAGGTAGTCCAAGGGTGGGGGCTGTTGAAGAGCAGAGGAGAGTAAAACAACGCGAGGGTGGGGGCTGGTGAGGTGAGGAGACAGGGAATTAAAGGTCCAGGGGACAGGCGAACCTCACACCCCTAAGTAAAGCACCAGTCCCGTTTGTGGTAATCCGTATCCTAATATTCTGTTCATTGCCTCCCCTATCTCCTCCCAATACCCCTTCAGCTTCTGACATCCCCAGAATATGTGCGTGTGATTTGCCCCCTCCTTCCCACACATCCTCCAGCATGCTCTTTGTGTTGGTGCATATTTTCCCTTCAGTTCTGGGGTTATAAAGAATCTGATTATGTTTTTCCACCCAAACTCTTTCCATATCCTCGATCCTGTTGTTGAATGTTGCACCTCGCATATGTTCCCCCATTCCTTCCCTGTTATTCCTATCTCTAGTTCTCTCTCCCATTTCTCTCTTATATAATCGGTCGTGTGTCCCTTGCTGGTCATAATAGCCCGGTACTGTTCGATTTTTTTTATGTCAAAATAATGGTTGCAGATATAGATGGGGCCGCCAAAACTGCACAGAGAAAAAATTATAATAAAAAAAATTAAAAATTAAAAATTGGCGCTCACCTCTGGGTGGCGCTCTAGGCGACCGCCTATATCGCCTGTAGGAAGCTCCGCCCCTGTGTGTGTGTGTGTGTGCGTCGGACTCTGTGTCAGGTGTGTTTTCTTTCTCCTCACCCTCAGTCCATGTTATTTGCGTCTTGCTGGATGATTGTGGAGCAGGATCCTCTGTGTAGTATCTCTTGACAAATGTAGTGTTCCTAGAATAGGTCGCTCCACTTGGTGATTGGAAAACCACATTGTTACCATCTTTACTGATAACCTTGTGTGGTGTCTTGTCAAAGGTTGTTGTAAACTTGTCTGTTTTGTCTTGTTTTAGTAATACTTGGTCTCCCACTGACACATCAGAGTATTTTGCTCTGTTCTTGTTGTCTGTGTACAGTTTTGACTTTCCTTTTCTCTCGGCGTCAGTGTCTCTGACTTCCAGGTCTCTTTGTGGTGTTGTGATGTCCGGGAGCTTTCCTCTGATCTTTCTCTTGAACAGGAGCTCTGCAGGACTTTTCCCTGTTGTGGTAGATGGTCACATACTTGCGTAGCTCCTTCTTCCAGTCCAGCCCCTCAGACGCCATTAGCCACCTGGTCCACCTTGGTCCTAGTGTAGCCGGCTCATAGTAGCATTCAAACTTCGGCAAGTTGTCCATGTTCTCGTCTCAACAACGTGATAACTCTATACAGATTTAACTTCGGAGTTTATCCTCGTCGCCATTGTTAGATATTGAGTACTTCGTTTAAGAATCAACTCCGTATTTAAACAATAATCTTTATTTCAATTATCCGCCGGTCTAGTGCTTGCACGCTTGACTCGCTCTCCGTATGCATTCTCTGGAGTGAATGTGCAGCGTCAGCTCCTATGACGTAACCACGTAACAGTGTGGCACGTCAGTACACAACGATTGAGTTAAGTGAACTATATGTACTGTTGGGAATGTAACAATTCCATGTACGAATAAATAAAAATTATGATGATGAAATGATGATAATTCACCACATATTATGGCAAGGTTTATGTGAGCTAGTATCCGTGTGAACTCCCTCGCACCCATAGAGAACAAATTAGTCTCAACTTAGATGAGTCAACGCGGGCCTCTGGCCAGGAAAGCGAATGATGTCATGAAAGTGAGAACGTGGGTTGCTGATGGGCGGGTGGGGGGGTGTTGGCATTACCGGAAAAAACTCCCGGAGCTCTTGCTGAACCTTCCTCTGAACCTCTGGACGAGAACCCAGCAGATGAATGGCCCAGTTCAGCGGTGGCTGCAGGCGTGTCACGACCCTGTAAGAGGAGGGTAATAAAACGTGTCTGTTGCTATTATTTTTCATACGTTTGTATGTAACCCACTAACCCTGAACACAAAGGTATCCTCTTCCTCCTGGATGTCCCGGTGGGTCAGCCTCTCTTACCCTCCTCATCCGCAGAGGGCTTGTCTCCTCCTTACGGCCCGGGCAGACTCAGCTGTCCGATTCAATATAGGAAACGTACTCTTGCTCTTTCATATATCGCCTGGAGAGCAGTAAAGGTTGAACATGTGTTATGTCCTGATGTAGCTTCCTCTGGTACAGCAGGATACTAGATCTCCTTTACTTTTATAATTTTTTGTTGTTGTTATTGTACAAAAATGTTAAATGGTGCATTTATCTAAAGGGCTTTACAATTTGTTCCTCACATTCACCCATTCACTCACCGACGGCGGAGGCGACCATGCAAGGTGGCAACCTGCACATCGGGAGCAATTTAGGGGTTAAGTGTCTTGCTCAAGGACACTTCCGACACGCTGCCCGGGATATTATTATTATCTATTTTGAAGGGGGATCAGGGGGGCTGCTTAATCTATCTATATCTATGTTTGGCAAGAATAATTGACTGTACACTAGTTCAAATTATTGAAACCATATTGACATGAATTTGTACTGGGTTTATTAGAATTACTAGTTCATAAGCTTCTTATGAGGTGCATGTAGTCTATGGTGAGCTCTATGCGACTGGAAAGCGACACGTTTTGAGCTTTGCCTCCATACTCCTATGAATGCTGGTGTGAAATTGTACACAAGACCCTGATGTTTAAGGTAGATGTCAGCTTTGATATGAGGGTGTTTTTCAGCCATATTGAATGACCAACTATAAAGCCCTTTTGTACATATACAGTTTTTCTCATTGCTTAAATTAAACACATTTCCTGATAGACTGCCCGACGTCCTCAAAACCCTAAACACAAATCTTCAAACTGAAAACACAAAATGCTAAATCCTACACGTCTCTCGCAAAAGCACACTTTGCCCTCAAAACAGTGTTAACGTTTATTTTCAAATGACAAACACATACATCATATGAGTAGACATTCTAAGCACTCATTTAACACAGGTGTGCAAAATGGAAAACACTATATGAATGCTTTATGTCTGTAATTGACTATGGTGACATAATATATATGCATGCTGCCTCTTCAATGCTAAAAAAGCTAGACAGTGTGTATCATGCTTCTCTGCGCTTCATCACTAGTGCCAAAGGGCTTACTCACCATTGTGTGCTTTACCAAATGGTAGGATGGACCTCTCTGTACGTACGGAGGAAATCCCACATGTTTGTTTTTATATATAAGGCCATCATAGGGAAGCTTCCCCTATATCTTTCCACCCTAATTAGCTTTGCCTCTAGCAGCTACCATACCAGGTCCACAAGATGGCTACTTTAAAAAAAAACAGAGAATAAACACTGAATTAGGAAGAACAGCTTTTTCAAGCTTCGCACCTTGGGCATGGAATGGGCTACAGGACCATATCCACTTAGATACCCTGGTCTCCCTCTGCTAATTTAAATCTGTATTACATAACTTCCTACAAGAAGAATGTCGCTGCTTTCTCTAGTCGGGTCCCAACTGCAAAACTGCAAAATTACTGTATTACCCTGTATTTGACTGTCGTACACTTTTACTATTATGTAGACTATTCTATTTTGTGTTTTTGTGTTTACATGTGATGTATTGTATATTGTATACATGCACTTTTATTATGTTCTTGAGTGATGTATACCGCACATTTTATTGCTGTCTGATATTTGCAAATGTTATTGCTGTCATCTTGGCCAGGTCTCCCTTGCAAAAGAGATCTTGTATCTCAATGGGACTTCCTGGTTAAATAAAGGTTAAAAAAAAATATATATATATATATATATATATTATCAGTAGAATTATGCCTTTGCATGTTCAGTGTTACACTTTCACCTGTTGGATGTTTCAAGTTTCAAGTTTTGTTTTACTGTATTTGTCATGTATAAAGTACATTACAGTGAAATGCTTGGTTCTGTAAAATATTACCATATAATGTTTTTACGTATACTCAAATAGAAAACACACAATATTATACTGCATAATAAAAGTGTATTTATTTACCCAAAATGGGATGAAATTACAGTAAAGAGATAAACAGAAAATAGGCAAAAACAAAACAACTAGTCTGCATCCTGCCTTCGCACGCTGTCCTCTCCCTCCTCCTCCACCTCCTTGTCCTGCTCCTCATTGTCCTCTTCCTCCTCGTCCACCTCTTCTTCCTCCACCACCCCTCATCCTCCCTGTCCTCTTCCTCTCCCTCCTCCTCCACCTCCTTCTCATTGTCCTGCTTCTCATTGTCCTCTTCCTCCTCCTCTTCCGCCTTGCTGCTCACCTCTCTCTTCAATGATGCCACCATCCATTTTTCTCCAAACAAACCAGGAGCTCATCTGTGACCCTTCTATAGCACATTTCTGATTGCAAATTGCACAACAGCCTTTGGAGTTTAGAAATGTGATTGGCAGTGTGTTCTTCGTGAACACCAAGAGAGGGAATTCAAGAAGAGTGTGCAAGATATAGAGAATTGTGTCTAGTGTGTGGTTTGGAATGGGAATCTGAGTCTAAAAGCAGAAAATGTGTTTGGAGTTTAGCAGAATTGGTTTAGCAGTTGGTAAACGAGTTTCAGGTTGTGCACGTTGTGTCTGATGTTCCAAATAATGTGTTTAAGCAATTGAGAAAAACTGTAAGTCTTGATATCTTATCTTATGGTTCTCTTTCCACCCAATGCATTTCAATGTATTTCTAGCTTATATGCAGATTCAGCTATCAGTATCTAAATCCTTGTCTCTAACGTATGCAAGGCTGACAAAACGAGGATGCAATAAGTGCACAATAGCCTCAGTGAAGAGCTTCCTTGCATTATACTCTTTTCAACAACTTTAGTGTCTTCCTCTACTCATTTTCGTCATAGATTATTCCTCTGTGAAACCCTGTCTTGGAGCCCAACCACTCACATTGGAGGTGAAGGAATGGAGGACTCTGAGCCCCTTGTTATGATCCCAGTCTTTGACAAAGTAACTGTATACAAAGCAGTGGAGGTTTCTCTATGACAACACGTGAAACACAAATTCACTCATAATTCATAGTTATTATTCCTTTACATATATATATACATTTATTTTATTTATATATATATAATTTTATTTTTTTTTTATTATTATTATTTTATATTTTTTTATTAGAAAAGTTTTCCTCTGTAAAAAAAATGCCAGTGAATTTTTTCTTTTTAAAAAATGGCCCAAATTGACAGCTCTGAGCAGGCCTGCACTGCAGTAATGACTGCAGTAATTATTCGTGAAGAAAACGTCACAGGTGTGACCCAATGTTATATAAATAATAAATAACAGCCAATCGAAATAGGCTATTAACTTCGTCTAAGCACGGTCTGTGCAGTTAAACTCTTGCCATTGAATGGAGGATTGAATGATTGACAGCCCTTGCCATCCAATACATGGAGGTTGAATATGATTGGCAGCCTTGCAAATCCAATCAGAGATTGCTGCATTGCAAAGTCAAAACGGGTCCATCTGCAGGTTAGGTTTAGCTCTGGCCAATCTCAAGATTCTCAAGTTTCTTTATTAGTTGTCATACAGAAGTACAGAATACTTTTATACAAAATGTAACAGAAATAAGCATTTTGTATAAAAGTATTCTGTACTTCTGTATGACAACTAATAAAGAAACTTGAGAAACTTGAGATTGGCCAGAGCTAAACCTAACCTCCGACCCTGCAGATGGACCCATTTTGACTGTTTGAAAGAGCAAGGAAGTAGTTTAGTTGTTGTTTAGTAGAAGTAAGCTATACAGCTATAACAAGTAAAGTCAGGCTAAATTAAACTTTGCGCCAACATTAGGACCGAAGTATAAACCAGCAACTGAGCAACATGAAGAAGTGGACTTATGCATCTGGATCAGAAAAAACGTTGTGGATGAAAAAGTAAGTAGGCTAGTGTTTGTAAAAGCTTGTATGCTAACAGTAGCTAGCCAGCTTAGCCTACATCACAATGATAATCACCAAGCTAACTTACTGTACACACTGTAGAGCTGGGCAATTAATCAAAACAGAATTGCGATATCGATTCATAGACCTATGCAATCTCATTTCTAAGTTATGACAATTTTTTTTTATTAATTTTTTTTTTTTTTTTTTTTTATCTGGGTTGAACATGATTTGTGGAACTCCCTCTGGTGTTGTGGTCGTGGTATTCACTGACCTTTGGGAAGTATTTCGACATGCACATGGGTATCTTAGTGGTGTAGTGTATCTTGTAGACCAGGCAAGTTGCTGTACTCTGTTGTCTACTCTAAGCCATCCTAGGTTGTCAAAGTGGGCAGGGGTGAGGTGGGTTTTAGGAGTAAGGTCAAGCAGTAGTCTGACCAGTTTGTTTTGTGATGTTTGTAATCTTGTTTTTAGTGCCTTTGAGGTGCTTTGGTACCATGAGGTGCAAGCATAGTCGTAGTACCCTTGAATGAGTGCTCCTGTTAGAGTCTTCAAGGTATTCTTGTTTACCAGAGAGGAGATCCGGTACAAGAATCTAGTTCGTTGGTTGACTTAGTTTTATTACATTGGATCCCATTTTGTCACAGGAATGATTTGCCTCTATAGGATGGAACCCAGGTAGGGAATTTCATCTTTCCTTTTAAGATAAGATAAGATATTCCTTTATTGATCCCCTTGGGGAAATTCAGGCATCATAGCAGCATGGGGGAAGGGGGGGGGGGTACAGGTAGTGAAAACAACACAAGCAGTGTAAACAAATAGGTCAATATAATTTACTATCTAACTAACTTAAATATATTTTCACAGTGTCACATAAGGTGCAGTATGCATAAGGTAGTGTTATAATTTACTATCTAACTAACTGAAATATACATTATTCATTATTCACAGTATCACAGTATCCACATAAGGTGCAGTATGCCTAAGGTAGTGTAAGTTGTCCTCCTTGGGTTCCTATAAGTCCCAGGTCGATGTCTGGCAGCAGTTGCTGCCCACTGTTGTGGAGCCTGATGGCCACTGGTATGAAGGACTGTCCGAGGCGGTTAGTTGAGTGTCGGGGGGGTATGAGTCTGTGGCTTCCTTGTCACCTTCACCTAATATGTTTTGATCTGGTCAGGTGCGCTGTCACCTAAAATGTTTTGATCTGATCAGGTGCGCTGTCACCTAATATGTTTTGATCTGGTCAGGTGGGCTGTCACCTAATATGATTTCATCTGGTCAGGTGCGCTGTCACCTAATATGATTTCATCTGGTCAGGTGCGCTGTCACCTAATGTTAATATGTTTTCATCTGTGTCCACTGACCACTGACACACAGTGGGGGATGTTTTAAAAATATAATTTAATATATAATATAATATAATAATTTGTGCTTCACCTAAAAATTTGGTCAGCAGCCTCCACTGATACAAAGTCAAGGCCGGTACCACAGCATCCTCTGACTATGAGCAATGATGTCACTCATCCTAGGGAAGAATAGTGAAATACATATAAGAGGTTAAATGTCAAATGTTTTTTTCGATCGCTTAAGCACGTTATATAAAGACATATAAGAAGACAGTATATGGCATATTAATACCGTATATTCCACTATACAGTAGCTATATCCACGGTGATCGGTTTAGTTGTTATTTATTTCGTTTGCAGTGTGTGTGTGTAATGCTCACGATGCCTCATTGAGTCAGGACTATAAATGCAAAACGTAATTATTTACATAATGAAATATTGTTGTATTAATTATCATTATAATAATTTTATTCCACGGATGTCTGTAGTATCGGCAATCCCCAATGACTTGTCCCAAAGAAAGCTGTTGAAACCACGGGCACACACCGGTCTGTCCGACTTACGACTGCCTTTTGGAGTACGTAAATCCTACAAACAATTTACAATACGAAGCCGTTCGAGAATGCAGAATAAGTACGTAAATTGTGTTACAAAGGAATTCCTTGGTAAGTTTTATGTATGTCCGTTCGAGAATGAGGACCATTGTCCTTTAAAGTTTTAAACCATAGTATGTGTAAAGACTGGATGATTATCAAGAGTAATATTTGCCCACCTGTGTGCTGGACTGGAGGACCTGGGATATTTTGTTTGTTCTGTCTAAAGACTATGAAAAGAGGCCTGAAGGAGCCTGGCCAAAACCCCCCACTAACCCTGTCTGCTCTGCTTACTCTGTTTAGGCCAGGTGAAGCCAGTACCCCGGACGTGAAGGATTTAAGTTGCATTGCTCCCCCACCCGCATTCCCTTCACACATATAATTTTATTTTTAAACTTGAAAATTGGTTGTAATTATTGGTGGAACTTGCCAGGTGCCCTGCTAGGCCAGGTGCCCCACAATACCCAAATCAGTCAACATGTCAACATGGAGAATCACAACAAAACATGTCCCAGTTGTCATGCTACTACAGTAGCATATTGAGTTTTGTCAATAATGTTGTGCTTATCAACTGACTGTAGCAAGGGCGCTCATATCAATACATTATATTACATTTTATATCTATCTATATGCTTGTCACTAAATCACAGCCATGATATTATGTCATTTTTACATATTCAATTACCAAAAATCAAGTTAAAGGAAAACTCCAACATTTTGGGAAATTAGCTTATTTAACATCTTCCCTGGAGTTAGACAAGAAGATACATACCTTTTTTGTCTCTGTGCATGCATTTAGCTTTGGGAACAGTCGCTCCGTTAGCGTAGCTTAGCTTCATCACTGGAAGTGGGGGAGATCCGGAGCTTCATCACTGGAAGTGGGGGAGATCCGGAGCCTGGCGTTCCCTTACACTGTATACAGTCACGAAATACACTCCAAATACAACTCCAAAACGTTCATGTAAACATGTTGTGACCTGTGTATTCACCACGTGGAGAAATAAAAAATTAATTGAATTAGACAATTACGTTTTATAAGCAAATATACTCTGAACTATTTTTTGCCTAACCACTCCTCTCTGAGCGCAGTCAGTGATTTCAACGTGTCGTCGTGATTGTTGACATTCTCATTCATTCAAAGGATCCGAACCGATTGAAGTTTATGGATACCATGACTTAAAATCCTCTTACCTTGATGATTAAAAGCCTCCCCAATTTAGAAAACAGTAATCCAATGGCTGGTATTGATAATATACTACTAACTACTGGACGCTCTGAGCTAACCGGAGCTAACACAGAACAGGATGGTAAAGCATATATAATGACTTCCTTTCTGGGGTTTTCAAAATAAAAGTGCGACATTTATAGCAGCGGAAAACGTTTATTTTGTACATTATCGAACGTTAACACAAACCTAAACTAACTTTAGGTTAGTTGTAACGTTAGTTTACTAACTCGTTTGGCTGAGTTAGGGGGGAGGGAAGCCGTGGGTGGGTCCTGGGCGTTGTGGACAGCGACCCCTACAGTTCGGTCGGGGCGCCTGCACAGCGAGGGTAGGATCTGGAGAAAGGTAGTGTGACCTTCCACACGTTACACTCTCCCGGTGAGAATCTGCGCTGCCAGGCTGGCTGCCGGCTGGCTGCACATGTGTCGGAGGAAAACATGTGACAGTGTCGTATATTTCTGCATGAAACATGTGTATCATTGAATCTTCAGCTACGGGTCCAGACTGTCTAAGTTGTTATAGGAAAATATTCAACTGATATTATTAAGCTTGCAAACCATAGAGTAAAACCAATACTATAGCAGATTTCTGCTATATCGTCAGTACATTTCTTTTATATAAAACATAACCAATCATTCTAAATTGACAAAGCTAAAGAGATAAATACCAATTGGATTGCTAGAATAGATTGCTAAAATAAGCAGGAATCATATGATTATTGGACCAAAAAGGGGTCAAACCAAACTAGAGACATCCTGTCTGTGGAGACAGGTTGTGACAGAGTAAATAGGCTTAATTAACATACAGTCTTAAATAGGTTTCTCCTCTCCCCCACTCTTGTGAGCAGTAAAACAATAAAACTGAGCCACTAGGTGGCTAAAGTTAGCATTTCAATAGATGGGTTTGTTTACCGAGCTAGAGCAGAACAATAGGGTGTAAGATATGGTACTCAACAGTCCGCTGTAAAAATAGGACTGTGGAAAAAAACCCGGCCCTCAGCCATTTGGGAGTTATACTTCAAAGAAGCCAGCTGGTCTCACATGGTCAGAGACAGGAAAGGCCTTTAAACAGCTTTGTTTACATTTAAACACAGGAATAATTGGGCTTAAAAGTTGTGGAAAACAGCAACCAAAACTAATATTAATTAAGTATGAAACATTGAATCAATCTGTTTAGAATATTGTACTGATTAATTTAAGACTAAACAAGACACTTAATAACCATTGTTAAGTTTAATTAGGCAAGTAATATAGTTTAAAACAGAAGATTAATTTAGCAAAACATGTGTAAACCATTAAGAATAAAACTAACTTCAAAAATACTAATTTAGAATATATATATATATAATACAATAGCTTGTCTAAAGATCAACAATAGGTTTAATTAGGTATTTAGAAGGCCACATAATTCGGGAAAAGACTTGAATTAACTGTCTGAACCAAGTAATAACTAATCCCTAATTCACAAGATAGTAAAATCGGATACTGTATACATTTAAACGCTAAACTCCAGAATGGTAACTAGTCCCCAAAAATAGAAATGACCTGCCTCTTTAAGATTCAAAATGGCCGACGTCTAAAATAGCCAATCGGAAAGAAGGTAGACGCCCCCTAGCGACTGTCACTGGACGACGCGTGCAGGGGCGGGACTTTTTGTTTTATAAGGAGGAACTCAAGGAGAGACAAGACACAGCAGAACACACCCACCCCGTTCGAGAACAGAGAAGATCAGCAGATGATTGCACGAGACGACCTGTGTTGCCGAGGCAACGCATATCAACAACCTGACGACGCAGTAGATAGATTGTAGAGCTGAAACCTTTTAGATATAGAAGTAAGTCGAATATCTGTTCAACTCATAATTGAATTGTGTTTTATTGATTGAATAAAACACAACCTCTGTTTTTAAGACTTAAGCACCTCGTCTGTCTCTACTTCATTCAAAACACTATTGAGTGAGTATACAAAGGTTTTACAACGCAGAGGAAGAAGACCATTATCTGTTAGAATTAGCACTGCAAAGCTTTAGGCTTGTAACGACAACAGTCTCCGGCCTCCCGGACCAACAGTAGGTGGGGGTGCGCAACAACCAGGAAGGGGGTTGGGAATTGGCATAACGACTAACAGTGGGATGGGAGAAAAATCGGAAAAAGGAGGGGGAAAAAGATCATTAAAAAAAAATAATAATAATGTGTGTGTGTCTTTATATAAGGCTAATCGTTCCCATAGGTAAGGGTTCATAAGTGTAAACCTATACTGTCTATCTTTCAATTAATAAATATCTTCTCAAATCTGTGTTACTTATATCAATGGGGCAGTTTTTTGTTGTCTTTTTGGATGGGGTAGGATCAAACAATACTATAATAACCTTTGCAACGTCTCGATGATTTGCTCGATAACCAGACTGAATTGCATGGGAAAGTAATTTTAAAGTAGGCGGGACTAGCAAGGATAACATCTAATCCATGCAGTGAACACCTGAGCTCAAGGAGTTGTTGCTCTTGTAACAGGTTAGGTTCAAATTTAAGCTTGCTTCAAGGAACTGAAAATCCTGCGCTTATCTGAAACTGTGATAACAGCTTAATCCAGCTAACTCCGTTATCCATGTACGAGGAACATGGCCCAGTTTAACTCGAGTGTTTAAACAAAATGAAAGCTCATTGTATCAAGATCTCAATCAATTCCAGCATGGAAACATGTCTCCCTCCATTCATTTAGGTGGTAGGGTTGCCCATTTGTTTGCATTTGCATTTGTTTATGTAGTGGTTATGTAGTGGTTATGTAGTGGTTATGTAGTGGTTATGTAGTGGTTATGTAGTGGTTATAATAATAATAATAATAATAATAATAATAATAATAATAATAATAATAATAATAATAATAATAATAATAATAATAATAATAATAATAATAATAATAACAATAACAATAACAATAACAATAATAATAATAATAATAATAATAATAATAATAATAAATTTTATTTGGAGGCGCCTTTCAAAACACCCAAGGTCACCTTACAGGGCATAAAAACATAACAGTCAAGAGTAAAACAATGATCTTGGCAAAAGTGTCAGTGGAGTTAAAAACAAGACAAACAATGTAAACGTATGAAATATAAAACAGTGGGGTGCAGTTATAGTGAGTATGCCCAGTAAGCAAGGCAGTTAAAAGACAAGGTTAAGAAAATAATAAGATAAACAACAAGAAGTATAAAAAACAGTGAAGTTAAAATAACAGACAAACAAACAGCAGTGGGTGTTGGGCAGTGATGGAGGTTATAGTGAATATGAGAGTTTGAACAGATGGGTTTTCAATTGTGATCTGAATGATGAGAGTGAGTCTGACTGTCGGATGTGTGGGGGCAGGGAGTTCCAGAGTCTGGGAGCCGAGCAGCTGAACGCTCGGGCACCCATGGTACTGAGGCGTGAGCTGGGAATGGATAAGAGTCCAGTAGAGGATGAGCGGAGGGTGCGGGAGGGGGTGTAATCTTGGAGGAGGTCAGTGATGTAGGTGGGGGCTAGATTGTGGAGGGCTTTGAAGGTGAGTGTGGTGATGTGCTGGGATGAGTTTGTGCGGGTGATAATCCTAGCAGCAGAGTTTTGGATGATTTGGAGTCTGTTGATGAGTTTGGTGGGAAGGCCGGTGAGGAAAGCGTTACAATAATCGATCCGGGATGTGACAAATGAGTAGACCAGGGTTTCTGTATTTGATTGGGACAGGGATGGGCGGAGTCTGGAGATATTACGGAGGTGAAAGAAGGCAGACCGGGTGGTGTATTTGATGTGTGGTGCAAAGGAGAGGGAACCGTCCAGAATGACACCGAGGCTTTTGACTTGGGGGGAGAATGGTACAGGGAAGCCGTACAGCCAGGTTAGTGGGAGTGATACCAGTGCAGCAGAGTAAGTCCAGTATGTGACCTTTGTTGTGTGTTGGGAGGTTGACATGTTGTGTGATGTCGAGGCAGTCCAGGAGTGAGGTGAAATCATTTGCAAAAACATTGGATGGGTCGTCAATGTGGATGTTAACACTTTGACTGCCAACGACAAGATTTCTCGTTAGTTCATGCCAACCGTTCAGTGCGAACGAGACGAGAGATCTAGTTTTTGATAGTTTTCTTTTTTATTAGCGATTTCCATTCATATTTCATCAATCTAGCCTTACGTTACCACTGGAACTCTCTCTGAGCTCCATTGGGAAAATACCGCCCCCTATCGTCTCTCCGGATGGTACCCTAACCCTTTGGATTGGATTGAATGAAACGGATGGAGAAAAAAAAGTCCTGCTTCCATATTTGGAATGGCGATCAGGAATTGGAATAATCTTTTTGGAGAACATCTGATCTGAGGTAAGGAATCTATTTTACCAGTCTTAGGATAATCAGAGCTTTTTTCACAGTATCAACATGGGCCCTATGTGTGTGTGTGTGTGTGTGTGTGTGTGTGTGTGTGTGTGTGTGTGTGTGTGTGTGTGTGTGTGTGTGTGTGTGTGTGTGTGTGTGTGTGTGTGTGTGTGTGTGCTGATCAGGAAATGGATAATCGATTTTTCAGCCCGCTTCTATAGCGTGCATAAGTACACATATACTATCAATAATCTAGCGTTTATTTGAAAGCGATTCATAAATAGGCTGAAAAATGACAACCTTTTTTGTGTATTCCAGTATATTCCAGTAAGGGGCAATTATCACAGAATCTTCTGAAATGTTCTGGAACTTTCATAAAACAAGCGTTTTTCAAAATGGTATAAAACGGAAATGAACCGATTAAAAAACAATCTGTTTCAACTGTGTGATACTCTTCTTTCTTGTTTCTGGTCCTGGGTCAGGCTGTCTGGGTATTGTGATGGGGGAGTTGGTGTAGTCCAAGACATGAGTAGAGGTGAGCGTTGTCAGATTGCGTCAGTGACGGTCGGACTAACCTTACATCAGACCTTTCTCTTTCTGATCCAAGGACATGGGCACCAGGGCCCCGTTCCCCGTACCTGGATAACTGAGTTAGCCGGATAACTTTCGGTCAAGTCTGACTTAAGCCGGACCTTCCCATTCCCCGAAGCTGGATTGTCTAAATCACCATGACAACAGATCAAAAAGTTTGAGCCTGGTCGAGAGCAGGCTTAAGTTCAGTTAGCCGGATGAACCATGGCCACGCCCCCGCAAAGAAGTGACAGCTTGTTTCCTGAAATGATTCTCACAGTCTAGGATCTGCATTATACCATTCTGAATTACGTTTCTGTGCTTCGTTTTCCTAGAGGGGGCTTTTGATATGTATAATAATAGAACTAAATGCTGATAATAAATCATATTGAGCCTATAGATTTACTTTGTCCTAAATAAAATAATGCACGTCATATACGGCGCTCGGAGTCGCGATACACGCTGCATGTGGTTATTTTAATAACGGCTCATTGCAAATGTGAATCCCGCGGGGATATTTTTAATGAATGAAACCTATCGGCCGTTTGGCTCTGATTAGTTTCATATATTAATCTCCGCTGTAGATTTGCTTAACGGAGCGCCGGATTGTGTTTCATTCAAGCATAAAATTGAAGTGTCTATGCGGGGATTGTGGTTTTTGTGTGATATTGTAACTGGGATTAAAATGTCTGATGAGATGCGCTGTTTGACGGATTTGAGAAATTGAATGAGCCGTTGACGTCACATTAATGCATTTGAGAATAAAGAGATAAAACTTCATTTTTTGGTAAGAAAAATATTCTAAACACGGGTCTCTCGTCCATTAATGCATAAACAATGAGTATATCACGTCTGGCACAGTGGCGCAGCGGCTAGTGCTGAATCCTGGCAACCGGGCGACTGGTGTTCGAAACCCCGCGTTTCCAATATAATTTTTTTGGAATATAATATTAATGATTATACGCAAAAGTAGCCTAGTTTTAAGTTAAAATATTATAAATCTACATGCATTGAGGATGTCATTCTTTATATAGCTCTCAACGTGCACCAAATTGAATTATTCCTACATTGCAAAAAGAAGGAAAAGACTAGGAGAAGTGGGATTCGAACCCGGGCCGCCTGTGTGAAAGTCAAAAGCAGAAACCATTACACCACAGTGTAGATAAGTAAAAGATCCACCATACATCAATCAATGGGTAAGAGAGCCGTATCCTTATTCTGCATAACAGTTTAACTAATTATTTTCGCTAGCAAGATCTCATTTGATTATCCATTCCATAAACCTACTGCCAGCAGGCAAGTTTAAAGAAATATAATCTGATTGATTGGGGTAATGAGGGACTTAAAATTTGCCTATAGATAACGCATTTAACTTGTCGGCGAGGCGATTGAGCCGTACTGCAACCTGTTAATAAAGTTTTAAATCAATTAATCAATCAATGCCGTTAGAAAATCAGGATCTCTGCTATTGATACGTGATGGCTTTTCAACTGAAGCGCACTTATCCTGGGTCTCAAGTCTGGTTTGAGTTAACGAGACTGAATCCACCTTCGAGGAACAGGAAAATCCCGGCTTCAAACATCGGGTTAACTGAATCTGGATAATGGGGCTCTTGATCGACTTAGTTGAACCAGGTACGGGGAATAGGGCCCAGGAAAGAGATTTCAGGGTGAGCTCCATGGAGAGGGAGAGCAGACGAGTGTCACCAGACCCCCATGGGAAGTATCCAGATCTAGGGTTAAAGTGTGCAAACGCACGGATACACTTCCCAAAGGGCTCAGCTGACCTACCACACATGAATTTCCCCAAGACCACAAACAGACACGGGAGAATGTTTAAGAAACAATAAGAAATACTTTATTACAGGAAATATATATATATAGCATACAAGTTCATAAACCTAGATAAATAACTACTAACTAACCTAATCTAAAAGACCAGTGCCCATAGGCATAGGGTGAATAAAAGAGGAAGCGCTTCTCTGCACTGTAGGCCAACCCCAAGCTGCTACTCCCACCCCCACTATCTGTTCTGCCCCTGAAGCACTGCACACGTGGGAAATGGTGCCGATACTGCACTCAGGTCTGGAAATGGTCACAAACTAATCCAGAATCACACTGCACACTACACTACAAACATAGCCTGAGAATATAAATACCACACATCTGGTCTCAGGGAGTCACAGCACATAATCAAGTACTATTAAGAACAATACACACTGGTGGCACACAGCAAAGATAAGGGGGCATGTCTAGGGTAGTGGGTATGGGGTGCTACGAGGTTTAGGTCTGGGGCCAGAATGTTCCTCCCACATCCTATGTTGGGGCAGTGAAGAACGCTGGTCATAGTTGGTAGACAATACGACAAAAAGGATATAACGCGGCCCGGATGCGCGTGGGCGAGGAGGGTCTCTCCCCCCCTCCCTCTCTCTCCCACGGCCCCGGGTTGAAAAGCGTTCCGACTGGGACCGGGGAATAGGGTACTTCTTAGTACAGAGCAGACCAGGGTAATGCGGTAGTGTCCTCCTGGCGGCAAGGAAATAGCACAGTTAATTACACACGTCGAACTCCTACGTTCATTTGTTAGTCAAATGGCCGCCCCGTTGTACTGCTCTCCAACGAGCGGGCCCATGTTAATAGTAGCAGCGTTTCAACACGCGGTGCTCTCAATTCTCTTCAATTGTAATGTAATTTTGTATTATCCAAAGTTCCTTATAGCACAGTTCATATATTCCATTTACTGATAGCTCGGGAAACAGTACATTCATCCGTCGCAGATATACCAATACTTTGTGTTTACTCACGGCGTGTAGCGTGGCTACAATGTCTCTCTCTTGGTTTCGGCTTCACTCGTTCCCCAGAGAGGAAGTGAACACAGCAGGCTTGAGCAGTAAGTATCTTCTGTGGAAAAAGGCACGAGAGCAGGGTAGCGTGTCCTCGTATCTCCGCAGTTCTGCGTTCCTGGTGTCGTCCGTGCGACTCTGTTCTGCCTACTGCCAAGTACAAATCCTCCTTTCAATAGCGCCCCATCCTTCCGGAGACCGCCCCTCCACACCAGCCAGCCAATCCATCTCCTGCTCCCTCCAGCGGCACACCCCGGCTGCGTAAGAAAGAGGGACCACATGTGGTGCCTGGTGGCCCCGCACTCGCCTGCTGTCACTGGCCTCTGCACATATCACCATCCCCACAGGACGGCTCCCCACGCTCCCACCGGGACTCCCTGGGCCTCATCTAAGAGGGAAGAAGGGACAGCATGGCGCAGTACTGCGATAGGAGAGTCCAATACACAACACAGTCGGAATTACACTTGCCTGTTAAAACGGCCAGGTAAGCATCTGGTCCTCATCAGGACCATCACTGGGCGTGTCCTCCTCTCAGGGTCCCGTAGGTACATCAACACACATACATACAGACACACACATACCCCCACCCGCGACACGAGCACCAGCCCAGTTAAGGTGGAGACCGTCTTTCGCAAAGATATTTCTATTCGTCCAGAAGGCCAGGAAGTTGTCAATGTAGGTGATGTGTTTGGAGATGCAGTATGCCTTAAGCCAGATGTGGAGGCTCCTTACACGAGTGAAGATCATGTCTGTGTATCTCGGAGATGGAAAGGGGCCGGAGACGATGAGTGTTTTACCAGTTGCAGCCGTGGTGGTGATGAGTGTGTTATAACTTTCTTTGAGCACCTCTGACTGTTTGTGCCTGATGTCATTGGCCCCAATGTGTATGATGACGGAGGAGATCTGTGGACGGTCTTCGATGAGGTTGGTGATGCAGGCGTTGATATCCAGGACCTTAGAGAAGGAGCAGGTTTCACCCTTGGGAACAGTGACATGGCGCACCATGGAGGATCCAATAACAAGCACAGAGGGAGGAGGAGGTGGGGGGCTGGTGGTGGGCTTGTAGGTTATGTAGTGGTTATGTAGTGGTTATGTAGTGGTTATTTAGTGGTTATGTAGTTCGTTATGTAGTGGTTATGTAATGTTTATGTAGTGGTTATGTAGTGGTTATGTAGTGGTTATGTAGTGTTTATGTAGTGGTTATGTAGTGGTTATATAGTGTTTATGTAGTGGTTATTTAGTGTTTATGTAGTGGTTATTTAGTGGTTATGTAGTGGTTATGTAGTATTTATGTAGTGGTTATTTCGTGTTTATGTAGTGGTTATGTAATGCTTATGTAGTGGTTATGTAGTGTTTATGTAGTGGTTATTTAGTGGTTATGTAGTGGTTATGTAGTGTTTATGTAGTGGTTATTTAGTGTTTATGTAGTGGTTATTTAGTGTTTATGTAGTGGTTATTTAGTGTTTATGTAGTGGTTATGTAATGGTTATGTAGTGGTTATGTAGTGTTTATGTAGTGGTTATTTAGTGGTTATATAGTGGTTATGTAGTGGTTATGTAGTGTTTATGTAGTGTTTATGTAGTGTTTATGTAGAGATTATGTAGAAATTATGTAGTGGTTATGTAGTGTTTATGTAGTGGTAGTGTTTATGTAGAGGTTATGTAGTGTTTATGTAGTGGTTATGTAGTGTTTATGTAGTGGTTATGTGTAGTGGTTATGTAGTGGTTATGCAGTGGTTATGTGTAGTGGTTATGTAGTGGTTATGCAGTGGTTATGTAGTGGTTATGTAGTGGTTATGTAGTGGTTATGTAGTGTTTTCTGTAGAGGTTATATAGTGGTTATGTAGTGTTTATGTAATGGTTATGTAGATTGATTGAGTGATTGATTGAAAATTGTATTAACAGATTGCAGAATGGGTACAATATAGTACAGCTCAATACACACAATTGTTAAGGGGATGCAGACCAGAGAAAGACTTTCATCTTGTAGTGTGTATGTAGTGGTAGTGTTTATGTAGAGGTTATGTAGTGTTTATGTAGTGGTTATGTAGTGTTTATGTAGTGGTTATGTGTAGTGGTTATGTAGTGGTTATGCAGTGGTTATGTAGTGGTTATGTAGTGTTTTCTGTAGAGGTTATATAGTGGTTATGTAGTGTTTATGTAATGGTTATGTAGTGGTTATGTAGTGGTTATGCAGTGGTTATGTAGTGGTTATGTAGTGGTTATGTAGTGTTTTCTGTAGAGGTTATATAGTGGTTATGTAGTGTTTATGTAATGGTTATGTAGATTGATTGAGTGATTGATTGAAAATTGTATTAACAGATTGCAGAATGGGTACAATACAGTACAGCTCAATACACACAATTGTTAAGGGGATGCAGACCAGAGAAAGACTTTCATCTTGTTTACATCAGGGTCCCCCATTTTCAATTCATCATAACATATATGACATACATGACATACAGAAAGACAGTACTGCTACATCTATACATTTATGACATACCAGATTTACAAATACAGTACTGTTTTTGATACAAGAAGAGTCTAAAAAAGAGAGTATATACATTTGATGAAGAAACTGTACATTGGAGGAGGTTGGTAGATAGGAGGTTGGTAGGAGGGGTGGAGGGGTGGGGGGGGGATACTGTACTATCCCTCACAGCAGACTATTATTCCAATATCTAAAGAAGAAATAAAATAAAAACTGGTCTGAGTGCTTTTTGGTTAGACTGAGAGAGGACTCTCAAATCAGACAGAATTCTTTAAAATGTGGACAAGCAATTACACATCCATACCTGACACAAAAAAAGGGACATAACATGCCTACAGGCTACTTGGCTGGACTGCACTCTGGAGGTGTGTGTGTGTGTGTGTGTGTGTGTGTGTGTGTGTGTGTGTGTGTGTGTGTGTGTGTGTGTGTGTGTGTGTGTGTGTGTGTGTGTGTGTGTGTGTGTGTGTGTGTGTGTGTGTGTGTGTGTGTGTGTGTGTGTGTGTGTGTGTGTGTGTGTGTGTGTGTGTGTGTGTGTGTGTGTGTGTGTGCGTGCGTGCGCGCGCGTGCGTGCATGCATGTGTGGATAAGGCAAGGAAATGAAAAGGATGAGAGGCAGATAGTATTGATTGATTTTCTAGTATTTCTTCTACCAGTTAGTCTGTAGTGTCACCATGTTTCAGCCTGTAGTGTCACCATGTTTCAGCCTGTAGTGTCACCATGTTTCAGCCTGTAGTGTCACCATGTTCCAGCCTGTAGTGTCACCATGTTTCAGCCTGTAGTGTCACCATGTTTCAGCCTGTAATGTCACCATGTTTCAGCCTGTAGTGTCACCATGTTTCAGTCTGTAGTGTCACCATGTTTCAGTCTGTAGTGTCACCATGTTTCAGCCTGTAGTGTCACCATGTTTCAGCCTGTAGTGTCACCATGTTCCAGCCTGTAGTGTCACCATGTTTCAGCCTGTAGTGTCACCATGTTTCAGCCTGTAATGTCACCATGTTTCAGCCTGTAGTGTCACCATGTTTCAGTCTGTAGTGTCACCATGTTTCAGTCTGTAGTGTCACCATGTTTCAGCCTGTAGTGTCACCATGTTTCAGCCTGTAGTGTCACCATGTTTCAGCCTGTAGTGTCACCATGTTTCAGCCTGTAGTGTCACCATGTTTCAGTCTGTAGTGTCACCATGTTTCAGTCTGTAGTGTCACCATGTTTCAGTCTGTAGTGTCACCATGTTTCAGCCTGTAGTGTCACCATGTTTCAGCCTGTAGTGTCACCATGTTTCAGCCTGTAGTGTCACCATGTTTCAGCCTGTAGTGTCACCATGTTTCAGCCTGTAGTGTCACCATGTTTCAGCCTGTAGTGTCACCATGTTTCAGCCTGTAGTGTCACCATGTTTCAGCCTGTAGTGTCACCATGTTTCAGCCTGTAGTGTCACCATGTTTCAGTCTGTAGTGTCACCATGTTTCAGCCTGTAGTGTCACCATGTTTCAGCCTGTAGTGTCACCATGTTCTCCGTCAGGTTTAGATGCTGCTGGCATTGTCTCCCTTCCCAAGTTACATCTATCTTGGACAAGACCAAGGAAACTATAAAAGAAGGAAGGGTCATTCCGTCACTGTGTAGCATGTGTACTACCCACATTGGTGTGGGAACTTTCAGTCACATTGAATTAAATGGTATCGCCATCTCCTCGTTTATGACGTCAGAATTCCTTGGATGTCAGAATCATCTGCAACTTGTTGCATTGTTAACTAGCTTGACGTTTGATATATTGGTTGATGAAAAAGGTCTCAGATAGCTGTTATATTTTTTTGTATCTATCTCCCATAGGCTTCATTAGAACTGGCACCAAAGTCTGTAACCAAGCAGAGCATAGAACGCTGGTATTCTGATGCCATGACCCTTCCTTCTTTTATAGCTTACAAGACCAGGAAGTGGAATGGGCAGCCTGTCCTAAGGGGAGTGGCCCAAAATACTACAGGCAGCTGAGTGTCAACGGACAGTGTTTGCTGTCCCTTGAGATTGACTGGCACCTCTGTGCAGATGTCACCAGGGGGCCACCAGTCAAACCATAGACCCACCGCCTCTCTCTCTGTCTGTCTGTCTCCCTCTCTCTATCTCAGAGGTAAAGGTGAAGTAATAACAGAGTAATGAGTCAGACATTTTTTTTTGTCTAGGATTATTATAATTATCTTGATATTTTGTATTTACTTACACTTGTAGTTTGTTCAGTCATTGGTTATTGTTATTGCACAGGAAATCAAGAAAAAAACGCAATGCATTCTGGTTAGAATGCATCTCTGAGTGTACATAAAATAATAATAATAATAATAATAATAATAATAATAATAATAATAATAATAATAATAATAATAATAATAATAATAATAATAATAATAATAATAATAATAATAATAATAATACATTCAATTTATATAAGCCTAGCACTTTTAAGGTGCTCAAATACACTTTACAGTGTATGTCCGGATGTGGCTGGGGAGGGCGTTCCAGAGGGAGGGGTGCAGCTGCAGCAAAAGACCTGTCGCCCCAGGTCCGGAGCCTGGTCCTGATGGGAGTCAGTAGGTTGGTATCAGCAAACCTCAGTTGACGGGTAGGGGTGTGGCGATGGAGGAGGTCGGAGAGGTAGGGGGGGGGGGGGCATGATGTTGTTGAGGGCCTTGAATGTGATGAGCAGTATTTTGAAGTGTATCTGGTATTTTATTGGGAGCCAGTGAAGGTTGTGGAGGACATGACTGTTGACTCGCTCCCTCTGCCCTTGAAGGGTTGATCTAACAAAGTTCACTTTGAGTCTTTCACAGTAAAGGTACTGTTGCGGCAGTAGACTGTCATAGACAGGTAGTGCCGAGGGGCTGAGTGGAGGAGTTCAAACAATTGACGCGCACAGTGAAATAACTCCGTTCCACGTCCAGGAAATACTTTTGAAGCTTTTATTCTTCGCTTCATGAGACAAACAAAATACGATTTGGATTTGCGCTTTGCGTTATTGCGGTCAAAAGAAAATATGCTCTCCTAACTCTCACCCCCTCTCTCCATGAACTGTCAACCTCTGTGAACTGACAAAACACAGAGCCCTGTCAGACGTGAAAAGGTGAATGAAATTCCATAAAACACTCCCATTAGCGCCACACCCCTGTGAGCACGCCCACCACCTAAAGTGACAGTACAACTAATAATACAACACAAATAGAATACTGAATCATAATAAAGAGACCTCCATTACAGCGCCTACATACCGGCCCCTAATTATTCAAATATAATAATTACACAATTGTAAATTATGTAGGTGCCTACAAGAAAAAACATTAAATTATTCAAACAATAGTTATTTTTCGTTACCGGCCCCTAATTACTCAAACAATAGTTTTTTTTCGTTACCGGCCCCTAATTATTCACATGTAATAACTACACAACTGTAAATTATGTAGGAGCCTACAGGAAAAACATTAAGTATAAGGCACAATTATTGACAAGTTTTTTATTTATTTTTTTTCGATTTTTTTTTATAATTTTTCTCGCAAATGTCCTTTTCTTCTTTCTTAATCGTATCCTAGGGTCAGAGGTTACTAGCACATGGCCTTAAGGAGGGATACTTATCATCGTTCAGTCAAGTCAGAAGAAACAAAAAACTGTAATCCAATGTTCATGTGTTAAATGCCAGTCTATGCAGTTCAATATGAACATCTGAAGTCCTCATGGCTCTTCCGCTTCCTGTAGAAGGCAAACCTTGGTGATAGGCCTGTCCAGATAGGTGGTCTTCGTCTTTATCTGTACTTGACGGACAAGTCCTCTTCTATCTGGGATAGCTTTCACAATCCTTCCTGTAAGCCATGAGTTGCGAGGTGCCGAGTCATCAATTATGAGCACAATATCGCCAACGATGAAGTTGCGCTCGACACTTGACCACTTCTGACGTTCCTGCAGTAGAGGTAGGTATTCCTTGACCCATCTTTTCCAGAATAGGTTATAAATATACTGCACTTGTTTCCATCTGCGACGAGCATATATATCCTCCTTCTGAAACTGTCCTGGTGGCAAAGATGGCATGGTTTTAAGCAGCAGAAGGTGGTTAGGAGTAAGGGCTTCCAAATCGTTTGGGTCAGTAGATGCTTTAGTGATGGGACGGCTGTTGATGATAGCTTCTGTTTCGCAAAGGACTTGAAGACCTTCTTCATCGAGGTTTTGCACCTTCAGGCAAGAGTTCAGGACCTTCCTCACAGACCTTATCAGTCTCTCCCATACTCCTCCATGATGTGATCCAGTAGGGGGATTGAAAACCCACTTGATGCCTTTCTGAAGGAGAGTGTTGTTAATTTGAGCAAGATTCCAATGTTCCATTGCCTCCTTCAACTGACGCTCAGCTCCAACAAAGTTGGTTCCGTTGTCTGAGCATAATTCCAGGACTTGTCCACGTCTTGCTATGAAGCGTCGAAGAGCATTGATAAAGGAGTCTGTATCCAATGATGATGCCACTTCAATGTGGATGGCTCTTATGTGAAGTGAACTCCATACTTCTTCACTACACTCCTTCCTCGCTTAACTTCGAAGGGTCCAAAATAATCAACTCCTACACGAGTGAATGGAGGTTCATCTGGAGAAACTCTGTCCAGCGGTAAGTCTGCCATATGCTGGCGCCCTGGAGCTGCATGCAGTCGCCGACAAGCAACACACTTGGACAGGACTTTCCTTATAGCTGCGCTAGCACCAGGGATCCAATATCTTTGGCGCAGGTTAGATAGCATGTGGTTACGACCACCATGTCCCACTTCTTGATGTATGTGCTGAAGAATGAGATCCGAAATGTGAAGATCTTTTGCCAATATGGCGGGATGCTTAGACTCTTCAGGCATACATGATCTACTAAGTCGTCCTCCAACTCTCAGAACACTGTCTTCAAGAAATGGATTGAGCTTGTAGATGTGGCTTGTCCTTCTCACAGTGTCTCCTCTTCGTAAGCTGTTGAACTCATCTGGAAACCTCTTCCTTTGACAGAAGCGGATAATCTCCATCTCTGCTTCCCTGAGTTCTTCAATTGAGAGAGATTCACTGACGGCATGAGTCTTGATACTCTGCATTTCTTTTTTCATCTCTCTTTCCTGTTGGACTTTATCCAAGCCAGACTGGGCAAGAGTCTTGTTTAATTGCTTCCTCTTCCTACTAAGACACAGTAGCAGGCTCTTAAACTTAAGGAGCCAACCAACAATCTTCTTCAGATGAATCCAAGAGGAGAAGTGATTAATCAAGCGGGTTACTGGATCAATCTCCTCTTCGGCCTGCACGGCATTCACCATCAAACTTATCTTGACCTCAGGGTCATCTGAGGAGATACTTCCAGAGTCATCTGGGCTTACAGGCCAGTCCTCTTCAGGCCCAATGAGAAACGGAGGCCCAGACAACCAGGTGTCATCTTTCAGAAACGACTCCACTTTGAGTCCCCTGGAGGCTGAATCTGCGGGATTGCTTGAGGTGTTCACATAGTTCCATTGAGACGGTTTTGATACATTGAGTATCTCTGAAACCCTGTTGGCTACGAAGGTTCGAAACCTGGAGGTCTCATTCCTGATGTACTTCAGTACAGAAGTACTATCTGTCCAAAAGATTGAGTCCTGAAGTTGCATTTGCAGCTCCTTCCTCCACATCTTGTCCATACGACCTGCAACCGTGGCTGCAGTCAGCTCCATGCGAGGGATAGTGATAGTTTTCAGTGGGGCCACTCTGGCTTTCCCCATTATGAAAGCACAGTGTGTTTGTCTGTGGCCGTTATGCAGTAACAGGTAAGTCACTGTTCCATAGCCATTTTCGCTTGCATCTGCAAAGTGGTGTAACTGAGCAGAGGTCACTTCCCCGAAATCCAGCGGTTTCAGGCATCTGTAAACTTTAAAATCCTCAAGCAGATGGAGATCCTTCAGCCAACATGTCCACTCCTGTGCGGCTGAAGCTGGTATAGCATCATCCCAGCCAAGTTCTTTCCTGCACAACTCCTGAAGGATCTTTTTGGCGGATAAGACCACGGGTGCCAAGATTCCTAAGGGGTCATAAATTGAACTGACTGTGGAGAGGATCCCTCTTCTGGTTAAGGGTCTGTCTTTGATCATGATCTTGAACTTAAAGGTATCAGACTGAATGCACCACTGCACACCAAGTGCTCTTTCCATGGGGAGTGCGTCTTTGTCCAAGTCCAGATCTTTCACTTCCTTCCCTCTATCTTGGGTGGGTATAGCAGCCAACACTGTCCGTCTGTTCCTGATCCATTTTGTGAGCTGAAAGCCCCCTTTAGCACAAAGGGCACGAAGGTTTTGATAGAGTGCTACTGCTTCCTCATCAGAAGCCACTGATACAAGGCAATCATCAACATAGAAGTTGTGCAGAACAGTGTCAATTACTTCAGGGCTGAATTGCTCCTGTTGATCTTCTGCACAGTTCCTGAGGGCAAAGTTTGCACAGCTTGGCGAGGATGTAGCTCCGAATAAATGTGCGACCATTCTGTGCTCTACAAGGTTCTGATTGTGGTCTCCATTCGGCCACCAGAGGAACCTCAATAGATCTGCATCCTCAGCTGGTACTTTGACCTGGTGAAACATGGCCTCAATGTCTGCCATGAGTACAACAGGCTCCTTTCTGAATCGGGTCATGACTCCAATCAGTGTGCTGGTAAGATCTGGTCCATGTAGGAGCTGTGCATTCAACGTTGTTCCCTGGAATGTTGCTCCACAGTCGAATACGACCCTGATCCTTTTCTTTTTTGGGTGGTATACACCATGGTGTGGTATATACCATACCTTGAAGTCGCTGCGTTCCAGATCCTCAGCTGGCACCTTCTCTGCATAGCCCTTGGAAATTATGTCATTCATGAAGGCAGTGTAATCGGCATGAAATAAAGCATCTTTATCAAACCTCCTCTTGAGGCTTAGGGTACGCTGTTCTGCCATCTTCACCATGGAGACTTCCGCATGTCAGATTCCGCTTTGCGTGCGGAAGACGTGGTTGAGATGTTAGACCTAGGCCCAACATAGCTTCGATTGGCTGAACCTCTGCTTCCAGAATTTGACACACTGTCACTTGGTTTTATTTCATCATCATCAGCTTTAATTACATCACAGTGTTCATCAGGTATTTCGACAGGAGTTACTTGCTGTGTTGCAGGTATGGGGGAATCATGTACACAAACATTGGCACTTGTACTGTGTTTTTGTCTCCCAGTTTCAGAAAGCCACTGCCTTACATCATCCATGAATCCCTTTTTGCACTTTAATATTGTTTCAAACCATTCGTTTTGTTTTTCCTGTTCCTCTTCAGAAATTAAAGAGATTACAGATTTATGTAACAGAGTGGTATCTTCAACGATTTGGTTCAAATTTTCCAATTCAGACTGCACCTGTGAAGCATTGTCATTATCGTCCATAAGCTGCTTTAATACCTTCATAAGACCTTTCATTTTGCGAACATTTGCGTGACGTTCATTATGAAGTGTCTCCAATTTATAGGCCATGCCTTTGGCAGTGAGTTTAATTTCTCTTTTTTGCCCATCCGTTTTTGATGAGCCATTAGTATCAACAGTTGATCCTCCTGATGCCATTTTTCAATAGCTCAGGTGCAATTATTCAATAATCCACAGTCCTCTTTAATGAGCAATCAATCCATCAATCAATTAGCTGCCGCTTAGGCCGCGCAACGTCCATGAGCGCAAGACGACGCAGCCAGTCAACAACCGATCCCCAATGGACAAGCAGAGTAACTAATTCACACTGTGTTTTTTGACACGAAAGGCTTCACAGTTGAATAAAACAAGTTACTTAGCTTTCTATTGCTGGTCTGCGTGTCAGGCCTTCTGAAGTGATGGCGCGCTCCTCCAATGCAGCGATGATCCAAGCGTCGCAGTGGTGCCCTCAAGATCAGCGCCCCGAAGCGACTCGAGGAATCCGTAATGTCAATATAGTTTTAAAAAAACGCTTTTGTCTGCTTGCTTAGTTTCTTTTTACTATGTTGCGGCAGTAGACTGTCATAGACAGGTAGTGTCGAGGGACTGAGTGGAGGAGTTCAAACAATTGACGCGCACAGTGAAATAACTCCGTTCCACGTCCAGGAAATACTTTTGAAGCTTTTCTTCGCTTCATGAGACAAACAAAATACGATTTGGATTTGCGCTTTGCGTTATTGCGGTCAAAAGAAAATATGCTCTCCTAACCAGGGGCGTAGCTGGGGGGGGGGGGGGGGGGGGGTAGCTTAGGATGATTCCAAGGGCCCAGCACTAGACATCACTCAGGTGTATTATTGATGCTCTCATTGATACTATGTTTGTTTCTGAAGTGTGTGTGTGTGTGTGTGTGTGTGTGTGTGTGTGTGTGTGTGTGTGTGTGTGTGTGTGTGTGTGTGTGTGTGTGTGTGTGTGTGTGTGTGTGTGTGTGTGTGTGTGTGTGTGTGAGTGTGTGTGTGTACGATGCTGCTTCCTCTGCATCTTCCTTTTCTGTTTTCGTACATTTTCACTTTTGAATTTTTCAAAATGCCATTTTATGTTTTCTTTTAGTCTTCTTCATTTAAAATGTACTTCTATTTTCATTTCCACTTTTACATTGTATTATGACATGAGCATTCCTGTTACTACAGTGAAGAAATATACATACATACCTGGCAAATGGCTGAGTTAGTATTCCACGTCTACAAGCGGAGGTGTCTCTACTCTCTACTGCTCCTGTTCACACCAGACTAGCGATACAGGAGTCTCATGGCAAGCACAGAAAGACTCAGAAGAAGCTTCTATCCCCAGGCCATCAGGATGCTCAACGAACAATAACACTATGTAACAACCATCAAATGAACTCACAGCACACACATCCACACGCACACACTCACTTTAAACATACAACTTACTGCAGCATCCACTTTAACCACTTTAGTACACCTAAGCACACTTTATATTTATTGGTAAAGAATTTGCACTACAACCCATACCTCATTACACCTTACTGTAAATTATATTGTACCTAAATTGTACCTCATCCCACTTCTGCTTTGCACTGTATAGTATATTGTATGGTAACTCAGTTACCCCCTCACAGTGAGCTGTGGTGTTCCACAAGGAAGCATACTAGGACCGCTACTATTCCTAATTTATGCAAATGACATGTCGTCAGCTTGTGACTGCAACTTGTTCCTGTTTGCGGACGACTCAGCCCTGCTGGTCTCTGACAAGAACAAGTTACAGGTTGAAAAAGCCCTCAGCTCGGAACTAGGCAAAATCTGCATATGGCTCGCCGACAACAAACTATCATTACACATGGGCAAAACAGAGTCCATTCTCTTCGGTTCAAATAACAAACTCAGCAAGACCGACGGCTTCTCGGTTACAGTGGGTGACAATATTGTAACAAGGAAATATGAAATTACCTACCTGGGTTCCATCCTAGAGGCTAATCTTTCCTGTGACAAAATGGCATCCAATGTAATAAAAAAAAGTCAACCAACAAGCTCGATTCTTGTACCGGATCTCCTCTCTGGTAAACAAGAATACCCTGAAGACTCTAGCAGGAGCACTCATTCAAGGGTACTACGACTATGCTTGCACCTCATGGTACCAAAGCACCTCAAAGGCACTAAAAAACAAATTACAAACATCTCAAAACAAGCTAGTCAGACTACTGCTTGACCTGACTCCTAGAACCCACCTCACCCCTGCCCACTTTCACAACCTAGGATGGCTTAGAGTAGACGACAGAGTACAGCAACTTGCAATGGGCCTGGTCTACAAGATACACTACACGACCAAGGTACCCATGTACATGTCAAAATACTTCCCAAAGGTCAGTGAATACCACGATCACAACACCAGAGGGAGCTCCACAAATCATGTTAAACCCAGATTCGGCTCAAACAAGGGACTAAACACGTTTCGCAATTATGCCACATCAATGTGGAACGCCCTACCCAAAGCTGTAAAGGAATGTGAATCACTACCCACTTTCAAAAACACTCTCAAAAAACACTTACGGGAGACTGCAATTCGAAACTGGCCCCTACAAATGTCCTAACCCAGTTGTACAGTAAATGACCAAGTATGGCTTTGTCAATATTCCAATGTACAGTGTACAGTGTCCCCCTCCCCCTACCCAACCCCCCCTCCCCCACCTCCAATGTACAGCCCCCACCCACCCACCAAACCCCACCCATCCAACCTCCTCCAATGTACAGTTTCTACGTCAAATGTATATACACTCTTTTTCTGGACACTTTTGTATCACAAACAGTACTGTATTTGCAAATCTGATATGTCATAAATGTATAGATGTAGCAGTACTGTCTATCTGTATGTCATGTATGTCATATATGTTATGATTAATTGAAAATGGGGGACCCTGATGTAAACAAGACGAAAGTATTTCTCTGGTCTGCATCCCCTTAACAATTGTATATGTATTGAGCTGTACTGTACTGTACCCATTCTGCAATCTGTTAATACACTTTTCAATCAATCAATTCAATCAATCAATCATTACTTCTACTCTACATAGAGCATTGTATATATGTATATACTGAACATTTTTGTCTATGTACTTGACTTCTATTTTATACTTGCTATACTTATTTTATTATCTATTTTTGCCTAGCACAGTCTCTGGAGCGAAACAGAAAGAAGCATTTTGTATAAAAGTATTCTGTACTTCTGTATGACAACTAATAAAGAAACTTGAACTGTAGACACTACTCGGGCACAGGCCCCCACCACTGGGGCTCCATATCAGCAGGGCTGTGCTGGTCCATCGGCTTTGCATTGTGCCTATGAGCAGCCGGGCGGATGTAATCGATATAGTAGGACCTCCCTCTTGTGTGATATTGCTTAAATTAAATATATGCTGATTAATTATGAGTTTAATGGTGATTAACACACACACACATTCACTCAAATGTATGATGTTTTATGGTAGGATATATTATAGTAGTATTGTTATTGTGAGTGGTGGGGTATATTATAGTAGTATTGCTATTGTGAGTTGTGGACCAGTTTCATTCATATGGTGTTAGCAATCTTATTCTTATTTCTTGGGGGGTGGGAGTATTAGGCTGTAGCGTCTGTTTTTAAGTGTTGCAAAGCGGTCAATCACTTGACTGTGACTCAACTTGTTAAGGGCATCTTTTCAATAGACATGACTGCTAAGTGGTGGAGCCTGTCTTGTCCCATGGTGAACCTTAACCAGGTGTGGAGTCGTCATAGTCGTCGTAGCGTATCGACGATAAAAAAAGAAAAGTGGAATAATTTTTAAACCTGGATTTTTTTTTGGTATATTAAAACCACTTATGCATACATAAAACACCTGTTGATTGCATACCCAAAGTAATTAGTGATTTATTCTTGAACCACTTATAGCACATGCATGAGCTGGGTCTCTTTTGAAAGGAAACATTCTGAACTTTCCTCCACAATGGGAGGAATCACTCTGAGTGCTAATGTAATAGAGTTACAGAGGTTTGAACACACTGAAATACACGTTTTTTTGTTTACTTATGTCTTTGTTTACTTGCAAAACAGATCCGTGCAAAAGAGTTCCAGCTGAAAGGTAGGAGCTGGAAAACACAACGGTTCCATAGCCTGAAGTCTTATCTAGTACAGGTTAATAAGTACAATCCCACGGAAAATGTGTTTTACATATGTTCTTCTCATGTCTGTAGCGGTAATAATTCAGTATGCCCATGTCACTTCAATGAGGTGGGATGGCTCCCTGTGGAGCAGAGGGTCTCCTTTCTGAAACTGGGACATATGTATAAAATGTTAAATGGATCTGCCCCCAGATATTTATGCTCTCGTATTGTCCTGCGTGGCCAGGTCCACGGACGACAGTTACGGTCTGGACAGCTCTCAGTTTATGAGCCTAGAAAGGGTTCCTATTCACAGAATGGCTTTCTGTCTACAGCCTGCCGGCTGTGGAACTCTCTGCCCAGGGCCATCCAAAACTCCCCCACTATTGCTGTCTTCAAGAGGGGTGTGAAGCGACATCTGCAACAATAGGTTGCAGAGGGTGCTTGGCCACCACTCTTAAAGAACAGGAACATGACATGCTGTAATGAGGCTCTTAGAAAATTGTGTTGTCTATTTTATCTACTTGTTGTATCTATTTTATCTTAACTCTTTCTTTGTGATTTATTGTATTTTTCTTGGGACCATGTTGGAAACAAGTCGACAGACTTCCACATGTTATCCTTGTACCCCTTGTTTTTATACTATTGTATAAATTATATGTACTAAATAAAAATCAAATCAAATCAAATCAAATCTATCCAGAACGTTAACAGGTTAATGCAAAATCTGTCAAGACATTATATTTTACTTAACCATTTTACTGGGGCACAGCAAAGCTTTACTGGGGCACATGCCCCAGTAAATGGGGTCTAGTGACGCCACTGGTTCACACCACTCGCTTAATCACACATACTCACCACCAGTGATGGGAATAACGGCGCTATAAGTAACTTCGTTACTAACGGCGTTCGTTTTTTCAGTAACGAGTAATCTAACGGATTACTCTTCCAATCTTAATAACGCCGTTACCACAAAAAAATGCGGCGCGTTACTATGAATGAACCTGTTTCTTTCATCAGACAGATCTCTGCGCCGAGAGGCAATAATATGTTCTTCCTTGTTTAGTGGGCAGTGCGCGAGCCAAGCATACATGCTGACGATTGGCTGAGGTTGAATAAAATGTCATGGTAAGCCAATCAGAGGTGGAGGTGGGCCGGTGTCTAAAGCATCCAGAGTCTGACACACAGCGCGACAAGACAACCGATCACTGATCAGTCAGCATGAGACCGTGTAGTGTAGTGTACGTTTTGAGCCCAAAAACGAATCCAACGAACAACACAAGCGACTCAGTCAACATGAGACCGCGGGTCCATGAGCGTTTTGTGTTCACTCTTTGCAGCGCAGGGCACTGAGTGGCTCTACTGCAGTGCTGACAGCCTTATCAACAGTGCTGCACTTCCTGGTTTAATAGCACAGGCTTCAGGTGCTCAGAGATATATATATCTCTGTATGTCATGCATGTCTTAAATGTCATGATTAGATTAGTTTAGATGATTCGATTCGATTCTTATATCTGTATGTTGTGTATGTCATTGATTGATTGATTGAAAAGTTTATTAACAGATTGCAGAATGGGTACAGTACAGTACAGCTCAATACATACAATTGTTAAGGGGATGCAGACCAGAGAAAGACTTTCATCATAAATGTCATGAATTGAAAATGGGGGACCCTGATGTAAACAAGACGAAACTCTTTCTCTGGTCTGCATCCCCTTAACAATTGTGTGTATTGAGCCGTACTGTATTGTACCCATTCTGCAATCTGTTAATTAAAATGTTCAATCAATCAGTATATATTTGTTATTTATTTTTGGTATAGTGCTTAACAAGCATAATTTAATGTTGCCCAGTTGTGGCCTGTTGAGGGGCAATACATATCAAAAGTTCCAAAACATCTATTCTGTTTGTATTTGTATGATCCACTATATAAACATAGTAATTATAATATCTACATACATGGCATTTGATTGGAGGCTAGTCTCACTTTGTCCCACAGCAACATTAAAATAGTTTAGATTTGTGTATGTTGTTTATGTAAAAAAAAATCTTGAAAGTAACGCAATAGTTACTTTCTGAAGTAACTAGTTACTTTTATAATTTGTAACTGAGTAAGTAATTTAGTTACTTTTTGGAAGAAGTAACTAGTAACTGTAACTAGTTACTTTTTTAAAGTAACTTGCCCAACACCGCTCACCACTCACACACATATCCACACGCCTATGCATATGTGTGCGCGCACACAGACACACACACACACACACACACTCACACACACACATACTCCCTCACTCACCATAGATGATGACAGAGGGTGATGTGATGGAAGCAGTTGAAGGGGCCCATCCTTCCCCCCGCATCCTTCCTCAGCTCCTCCACTAGAACCTCCACCTGCTCATTCATCACCTCCAGGAAGTCTTGTCAGAATGGAGGAATGGAAGCTGGGAGTCAGCATCTTCCTCCTCTGACGCCACGTTCTCCCCGGTGCTGGTTGAGAGGAAACCCCTGGGGATCTTAAATGATGAATGTGATGTGTTGTGCATGATATCTGTTTTATGTCCCATGTGTGGACAAAACCAAAATATATATATATACACAAACGCACGCACCAAATTCAATCAACCCTTTTACTGTTTTTGTAAACAATGATGGCTCGTTGGCTCTGGACGTCTCCGGGGACAGCCTGAATGAAACCATGCGATGTACAACAGCTGTCTGTTACCTATCGCCTAGTTAAATGCTTTCATCCAGAATGTCCCTGGGGTTTTTCCTGCAGAAAGAGAGCAGAGTGAAATAATAGTCTAACCAGGTATGCAAGGGTATCATCAGACACCAGAGATCCTCACCCAGCTCCAACGCTCACTGCAGCAGAGAACGAGAGCGGTGGAGACGACACTCAAATCTGTGCCATTTTGGAGAGCTAATTCTATGATTTTAACTCAAAAGATGCATGCATATTTTGGATGTGGAAGCAGAGTTTTGCCTACAAAATGATGTTGATGAGAGATGATCGGTATATAGCCATAGGCAGTAATCCTGGGGTTCAAGTCAATAGGAATATTTAAGATTTTAAGATTTTAATCTTTGTAGAGCAAGATACTGTAAGCTGTGTGCTGGACCTAAATGTCTCCTAATTACAGGAACCACCCTATGAGAGTTATGGCATTTAGCAGTTATGGCAGATTTTATATTTAGTAATGGCACCCTATTCAGGCCACTAGGGGTAAGGTCATGGATTGATACTAGTCACACATCCCCACTGACCACAATTTTTTTTGTCTCATGGTGCTATGGTGAACATTGAACATAAATAACAACTACTATGACTTGTTATTATTATTATAATAATTAGTATTATCATTAACAAATATTATTATTACTGTTATTGTTGGTAAATGGTGCATTTATATAGCGCTTTACAATTTTGTTCCTCACATTCACTAACACAGGGGTGAGCAACCTTTACTATCAAAAGAGCCATTTTCCCCCCCTCCCACAAAATTTTATTCATCTGGAGCCGCAAAACCAATTTACCCTTAAAATGAAGATAACACAGTGTATAACGTTTTTATTTTTTATTGATCTTTTCCCCCCCTTTTTCCGTACTTTTTTCTCCCATCCCAATGTTAGTCGTTATGCCAATTCCCTTCCTGGTCGTTGCGCACTTACCCCCTACCGTCGGTCTTGGAGGGTGAAGACTACCACATGCTTCCTCCGACACATGTGGAGTCAACCAACTGCTTCTTTTCACCTGACAGCGAGGACTCTCATTGGGGGAACGTAACGCGTGGGAGGATCACACTACCTCCCCCAGATCCCCTCCCTGCTGAACAGGTGCCTACAACGACCAGGACACTTATACCCCACCGGCTTCCCACCCGCTAACACTGCCAATTGTGTTAGTATGGACGATATGGACGACCGACCAAGCCGGAGGTACCGCTGACAGCTGGATTCGATCCCAGTGTCTCTGCGGTGGTAGGCAGGCGCTTAGTCCGCTGCGCTACCCGGCCGCCCTGTGTATATTGTTTTATATATAGTAAAGGATGGTGGAGGCAACCATGCAAGGTGCCAATTAGGGCTTAAGTGTGTTGCTCAAAGACACTTCAACACGCTACCCGGGAGAAGCGGGAATCGAACCGGGAACCTTACGATTATCAGATGACTGCTCTATCTCCTGAGCCACTGTCGCCCCCAGTTGTTGTCGTTGTTATGATGACGACGACGACGACAACATATATTACTAATAAGAATAAAGTATGGTGGAGTGACTGTTGAACTGAACTATTGGAAGAATTTCACCATTCACCAAGGTGCATACCTCAGAACTCACTCAACATGACATGCTAATAATCTGTGGCATAGTCTACCACAAGAAGATGAGGAAGAAGTGTTGGTCTTTGAGAGAGTATTTTATGGGATGGTGAGGCGACCAAGTAGACCCACAGGTTAGCATTACACTGTTGTCAGTGTTGAAGTGTTTACAGTACAATTTAAAATAAACTGGAAGCCATATGGAAGTGATGGATCCGATCGACACAAAATGGATTCCAAATATCCCTATAAGGGAAATATCTATGTGACGCTGAAATGCAATGCAACGTGTCGGCAATGCACCAATGCATCGCTATCAGTGGATTTTGAGGGGAAAACATTATTTGATTCTAGACCATGTGGTTCAGCAGTTATTTGACCAAAACATAAAAAAATGCTTGTTATAGCACCACCATCTGGCCGAATATTGTAATTATTGTAGCTTGAGTAGCGGGGGAATTTCTAACCTTCCCAGCTGGTTTCGTTGCTCTGGGACAACATCCACATACCTTTAGGGCAGAGGAAGAAAATACCACAGACATGACAAGGAATAACACAAAATACATACATATATATATGTAACGATTGTCACATCGTCACCTCAAACTTCGATGCCCCGAGGGAGTTTCGAACCCGGGTGTCCCACGCCGCGGGCAACAACACAGACCGCTATACCAAGAAGTGAACTCACTGCTTTGTAATGTGTCTATGTGTCTTTTGAGGATGAGAGTAAGTTTAACCCATAGCACTGCTACCCTTCGTGACTGCGCTCCACGATACCATCCGTTATACTCACCCTCCTTAAACTCACTCCACTCCACCCAAGGCATCCGGGTCAGTCGGCACCATTGTAACGGTTGTGACAACATCACCTCAAACTTCGATGCCCCGAGGGAGTTTCGAACACGGGTCTCCCACGCCGCGTGTAACAGCACAGACCGTTATACCAAGAAGTGAACTCACTGCTTTGTAACGTGTCTATGTGTCTTTTCAGGATGAGAGTGAGTTTAACCCATAGCACCGCTACTCACCCCAGCACTTCGTGCCTGCGCTTCACAATACCATCCGTTACACATATATGCCTGTAGGTATGCTGTACAAAAGTAAAGTCATTGGCCCACAATGGTGGCACGAACTTCCCACCACAGTTAGGACAGCCGAAACCCATCCAATCTTTCGCCGTCGACTAAAGACACACTTCTTCAACCAATATCTGAAATGAAGAAAAAGCATATCTAATCCTAACTAACCTTACTGTCATGCACTAATGCACCTAATATACTAACCTACACTGTAGCCCTCAACACTTTGATGAACATTGTTACTCAGCTTATTTGAGTTGTGCCCTTCTGGATGACTTTTCATACAGAACTTGTAAGTCGCTTTGGATAAAAGCGTCAGCTAAATGACCAAATGTAAATGTAATGTAGTAAGTGCTAAAAAATTAAGTGCTTGGTGTCTGTATGGTTTTATGCTCACAGCCTATTAAGTGGTTGGATGAAGCTGAGAGGATGAACGAGTGCTTCTATCTATTTGTCTTATCGCCAGAAACCTGAACCAGAGAAAGATAGTGAGGAATTCAAAGTGCAGTGGACGGTCTCAGGATATCAAGCAGCTCAGTCAGACGTGTCTGTTTATGTTTATGTTTATCTCTTTGTCTTGACACATTGGTTGTCGATTCAATGCGATTCAATGCATTTCTGTGTTGGACATTCAAATAAGCACACCAACATATTGGAAAATAGCACTGATCTGGAAGCTTAACACGTTCCGCGCCAGAGCCGATGATAGTTCAAGTTCAAGTTTCTTTATTAGTTTATAAAAGAAAGGTTGAGATCCAAGGCAGCTCTAAAAAAAATTAAAAAGCCTTTATTTAGTGGCTTACATTATTTAGAAAAGTATTTTTTAAAAGTCCGACATGTTTCTTTATTAGTTGTCATACAAAAATACAGAATACTTTTATATGAAATGCTTTTTTCTGTTTTGCTCCTGAGAGTGTGCTAGATAAAAATAGATAAGTATGAAATAGAAAGTTAAAAGTACGTAACAAGTGTAAACAAAAAAAAACAAAAAAAGGTAATTGAGTTACAATACAATATACAGTACAATGCAGAAATGGGATGAGGTATAACTTAGGGTAAGGTGCAATGAGGTATGAGTTGTAGTGCAAATCTCTTTACCAATCAATATAAAGTGTGTTAAAATGTATAAAGTGGGTAAAGTGGGTGCTACAGTGAGTTGTTTATTTAAAGTGAGTGTATATGTGTGAATGTGTGTGCTGTGAGTGTATTTGATGGTTTGTTACATAGTGTTATTGACGTTGAGCATCCTGATGGCCTGGGGATAGAAGCTCCTTCTGAGTCTCTCTGTGCTTGCCATGAGACTCTGGTATCGCTTGCCTGACCGCAGAAGTTCAAAGAGGCAGTTGTTTGGGTGGCTAGAGTCTTTGAGTATTCTCTTAGCCTTACCCCTGTAATGCTTGTTGTAAATGTCTTGGAGAGTGAGAAGCCCACCTCCAATTGTGTGTTCGGCTGAACGGGCCACTCTCTGTAGTTTGCTACGGTCTTGTGCGGTGCTATTCCCAAACCAGGAGGTGATATTGCCAGTCAGGATGCTCTCTATTGTGCATGAGTAGAAGTTCTTAAGGATCTTCTGACTCACTTTGAACTTCCTTAGGCGCCTAAGGAAGTAGAGGCGTTGCCGTGCGTTCTTGACTACACTGTCAATGTGTGTGGTCCATGTCAAGTCCTCGGATATGTGGACTCCGAGGTACTTAAAACTGTTCACTCTCTCGACCGGTGCCCCGTCGATGCTGAGGGGGCTGTAGTCCCTGACCCCCGACCTCCTAAAGTCCACAATCATCTCTTTTGTTTTGCTGAAGTTCAGGGAGAGGCAGTTCTCCTGACACCACCACGCCAGAACATCTACCTCTTCCAGGTAGGCCCTCTCATCGTTTGCAGAGATCAGGCCCGCCCCTACTGTGTCGTCAGCAAATTTGATGATTGTGTTGTGCCACACAGTCGTATGTGTACAGCGAGTAGAGGAGGGGACTCAGAACACAGCCCTGGGGGGCCCCTATGTTGAGGGTGATGGATGAGGAGGTGCAGTTGCCTTCTCTCACCACCTGGGGTCTACCCGTCAGGAAGTCCAAAACCCACTGGCAGAGGTCATAGTTCAAGCCCAGGTCCCTGAACTTGGCTATGAGTTTGGAGGGGACTATGTCGGGTTAACTATTAGGGGGACTATTGTCGGGTTAACTCGCCGAACGTTCAGCGCCAGACCCGAGTATAGTCGGGTTTTGGCAGTTTTTTCTTTTATTCGATATTTCCATTCATTATCCATCCAGGGAGCCTGATGTTATCATAGGGAATGAGTCTGAGATCGCCTGGTAGGATGCGGCCAGTATTGCACATCCTTGCACATACTTTTCCATGTCGGGCAAGGGGAGCGGTTGTCCTGATCGGCTTGAGGAGCGTCAAATGTTCCAGATGGATGATGTATGGCGGATTATGTTGGCGACACGATCGACACCAATACTGGGACTCGCGATCAGATAATTGGAATATTCTTTTTGGGGCAGATCCTAGTCAATGTAAGGGCTATATGATAGCAATCTTGCGTTGATCAAAGCATGCCTTCATTGCGATCCGAGCGTATGTGTGTAACGCTAGTCCATAACATATTCCGTTGATGACGATCAAAGCATAGAATGATGGAACATAATACCTATCATATGCATTTTGATATAATATAGTTATAGCCCTGCAAACACTGCCACGTATTCCTATACTTTAAAGCGTTGGCCTGTGAACCACACAGTACACAGCGCCCTCTGGCGCTGAATGAGTTAAGGAACACGCCAACTTTTGAACTATTGTTTTTTGAAAAACGGGGCTTTTGAGGTGATGAAATCACTGTGTCCAGGCAGCAGTGGTTCGGTGCAAAAAAAATCTGAGTATATTATCTGCTTAGAAAACGAAAATGTCTAATAAAAACTTAAAAAATCTCCACATGGTAAATACACAGGTCACAACATGTTTACAGGAACATTTTGGAGTTGTATTTGGAGTGTATTTCATGACTGTTGGGAACTAGGCTACACTGGCACACCAACTTCCAGTGAATGACGCTAAGCTAGGCTAACGGTGCGGCTGTTCCCTAAGCCTAATGCATGCACAGAGAAGAAAAGGATATGTATCTGCTTGTCTAACTCCAGGGTAGATGGCAAATAAGCTAATTTCCCAAAAAGTTGGCGTGTTCCTTTAACAAGGACCTGAGCTTTCAACCGATATCAAATGAGATTGCAGTCGATGACAGTTCAATTTAGCTGACAAAATGCTATGTCATCTAAAAGCCCTGTTACTGTAGCATTGCCCTCCTTTTGTAAAATGGGGTCTCAATAGTAGATCCTATTAGGACGTCCTATTAGGCACTGCTGCAGTCATAGAAATCACTCAAGGCATTTTGCTGCATAATACGCCAGCGTGCCTCGAGACGAAAAGCCTTCCTACCCAGTCCAGCAACGTGCCACGATCTACCCCATGAGGCTGCACGTCTTATTGGCCTGCATCTGTGCTTCTTCTCCTCTCCTTTCTTTTCTCGCCTCCAGATTTGGTTTTGAACTGCAGTGCATTTCCAATAATATATGACGTTCCTCCGATCTCCAGAATAGGCTTAATCTGATTCCATTGGTGCAGGTGTCTGCTGAGCAGCTGATAGATCATATAGTCATTATAGAATAGCAATAAAGAAGATATAGTCATATATACAGTGGGCAGGGACTGCTGCCAGACATCCAACTACTAGGAACCTAGTAGCTGACTCCCACCTAAAAGGACAAAATACTTACCTTATGCATACCGCACCTTATGTGAATACTGTATACTTCATCAGAGCATATATTTAGCATTTTACCACTTTTAGATTATATATTAGATTAGATTTAGACGATTGGATTATTAGATTATATATTGCATATATATTTAGCATTTTGTTTTTTTAGATTAGATTTAGATGATTAGATTATATGTAACTATATTTATTGTAGGGAAAATATAACTGAGAGGGCATACATACCCTCATCTCGCACCTTGTTGCCCATATGCACATGTCCAGAGTTAATTATATTGTATATTGTTTACATTGCCTTTTTATTCTATTTTTATTTTTACTTCTCCATGTGAGGGCTGCGGGTGTTTGGGTCACAAGCAGATACTAGGGACTCTTTCATTTATTCGTGTAACGAATAACCACTAAACTGCTAAGCAGACATTAACACATTGGGCGCCAGCCATTAACCTTATCCTTGTAGCTAGAGTGCCAGGTTTCCATAGCCTACTTTCACTGTGCGTCACTATGTTTGGAGAGCTATATCTATATTCTATATTATAGCTATGGAGACAATACTATGGTCATTTGACAGTGATTTTCTTCGGTCGAACATGCAAAAAAGAGATAATTTCTTCATGTATACGTTTGCGCATTATCCCATGGTGAATATTGTATAGTTTAGGAGTGATCCGGGATAATTTCTGAAAACCTGAGTTATAGGGCGCTACGTGAATTCTACTATAAGCGGTGGCGTTTCTTGCCTGGACACGCTACTATTTCCAAACCAAATGTATATAATAGGTATTATGTTTCATCATGAATGCTTTGATGGCCAGTAACGGCATTTATCTTGAACACCACACACGCTGATCAGATGGATCGATATGAAAACATTGTACGATCAAGCTGGAATTTACGTCAGATAGTCCTTACCTTTGATCGGGAGTATTCCAAAAAGAATATTCCAATTGTCTGCTTGCGATTTCCAGTATTGGTGTCCATCGTGTCCTCGACATAATCCGGCACACACATGCATCGAGGGTCATTGGACGTGTTTCAATGTGATCGGGTGAACCGCTAGACTCGCCTGACCCAAAATATGGCACCCGGAGGGATTTAAGTGTAACACCCGGTGTGAAGGAGGGTTTCAAAGGGTGGGCAATACTGCCACCTAGCAGGATGCGGCCGGTATTGCACTCTGGCGATCTCAGAATGATTCCCTATGGTAACCCTGAGGTCCGTGTGCCTGAAATTAAAAGAAATATTGAATAAAAGAAATAATGACCAAAACCCAAGATATCTCGGGTCTGGCGCCCAACGCATGGTGAGTTAACCCGGGATATCTCGGGTCTGGCGCCAAATGTGTTGAGGACAAAAAACTACCTTTACAGGTGGAAGCCTCAACATGAGTATTTTAACCGCTTATCGTGCGCCCCCAAAAGTGTCAATTTTAGTTTTCATTTTTGAGGACTGCATACTTTTTTTGCAAACCAAAACAATGAGCCTGGTCTCTTTTGAAAGATGACATTCTGACGTTTCTGATTCCAGAAAGAAAATTCACTTTTAGTGCTAATGAAATAGAGTAACATAGGTCTGAACTTGAGTTGTAGAAAAACTTGTCACTCAAGTTTTTCTGTAGTAGTTAGTAGTCCAGAGGTAGTATTTCCCCAGAATGTCTGGAGGCTTACAAATCCATACGGACACATAGCCTGAAGCCGTATGTAGTACATTAGGAGTGATTTTGGTAAACTGTGTACAAAAGAAAAACTCAGTTTTCTCATAGACTTCAATTAATTCTGCTGTTTTTCTCTTCCAGTTATATATCATACTTGGTTATCGCGTCTCGCTCTGCCAATGAGATATCCTCTTATCTCCACGCACCTAGCATGCATGCGAAACAAACAAATGCACCCACTTGCACGTGACCAAGCCACTCCCATGCGTCTCCCTATATGACGCCGGAAATGGTCACGCTCCACCTTCCTCATTTCGTTTCCAACGTGGAAGTAGCAGTGCACTCCATGAACTAGTTGTTATGAAAACGTAGGGAGAAATTACACAATGTTGGGGATTCGCCAGAAGTTCACCAGCCCCCGGAACATTCTTGGCACATCCTAACAGCGCAACGGGCCTGTCGTGGGTTTTCCTCATCTCGTGACAGCGGACTGAGGGACGTTGCGCGACGGTTAGCAGTCGAGCTAAGTCGTGCACAGGTAGGGCCTGCGCTATCAGGCATTGATACTAGCATAGGTAATACTGCTCGTTGTCTCGTGAGACGGACGAGTGACATATTGGCGCGGCGGGCGGGATATTTGGGAAAACATGACTCTCTTTTGGATGTTTTCCAAGTATCCTAGTGTGCAGCTAATGCTAATGCTACAATGTTGGGGCGCCGTTCCCCTTGTTCCCCGCCGAGGGCTGTCTTTACTGTCTTCCCTCCTCTTAACCATTCATGCTTACGTTCAATCGGTGTCTAATGTTGGGGGTTTAACAGGGGCTTGTTTACCATTTACATGGGTGGATGGGCTGAGGCTCAGGGCAGGTGTGCTTTTTGTGAATCTATGAATTGAAAATGGGGGTCCCTGGTGTGGACAGGACTAACGTTTTCTCTGGTCTGCATCCCCTTTGTTGTTGCATGCCTACTAGTGAGGCAGTGCTTCACTAGTACTAGACGTTGGTCTGCAGCCACCACTGGTGTTCCGTGCTTAGTGAAGCAGGTGGCATCAGTCCTTTGCCCGGCAGGTGGCTGGTGGGCTGATGAAGCCTATACCGCCGCGGTACAGAATTAGCAGCGACTGGCAACATTGCTCAATTTGCTGTTTTTCTGTCAAAACTTTTGTCGGGTGGTGGGGCCTTAGGGCCAGCCGACGTCAAAACCATCGCGCAAGGTTTTGAGGTTATTCAGCTTTTGACCTAGCCGCAAGCTATAACCGCAGGGATGGCTAGGATGCTGTCAACGGTTGTTCACAGGCATTTTTGGTTGGAGCAATCTCCCCATGAGGGGTCTCCTCCTCAGGGCTCTGGCAGTATTTGACCTGGGCTCCACGCTGCTCCACACCGCGCAGCCAGAGGTGAGAGCATGTCCTCGCCAACAGCTGCGGCGAGGCCCCCGGCCAGTAGCCATGTTTCCCCCGCCTGAGATACCCTGGACACAAAGAAAACAGGTGATCACAAGGCCGACAGCCTCGGCGGCCGAGGGATCGGCTACATTAGATGAGCACGCCCTAAAAAACCGTCGCCGTCTAGCTGTGTCTAGCACGCTCTCCGGTCACTCCCCCCCGCTATGCTATGGGACACAGGGCTCTGATTTGTTCCCTTTGGCTGTGGGCCGCGTGCTTTCAGTGAAGCGCAAGCAGCCCCACGTTTCGCTTCTCATGGAGACACCCAGTTGCTAGCTAGGCTCCCACGCCGCCTGTTCTGCGTCTGTGTTTGGTGAGCCTGGTATTGTGTCTGTTGACGGAAAAGGTTGTCAGCGGGGGAACTCGAGGCCCAGGAGGTCGCAGCGTGAGTTACCCCAGCCCCGCCCTCGCCAGGCCGGGTATCACGTTAGTGCCTCCCCCGACCGGAAGACCGGCGGTGGTCAGTCAGGCACGCGTGGTTTGGGTGGTAGTGATATCACTACAGGGCTACGGTGTGTAGGTACCCACCCTATTGCGCAGTGTGGGGTGCACACGCCTTGCATGTCCAGCTGCAGAGCAGGCTATCCTCAGCAGTCCATGCCGGGAAGATGCTCAGTGGGGGAGCTTATGTCACCAAGTGTGATGGCCGCTCTCCCCGTATCAGACCGGCCCTTTCTGTCGGGGTCCCCCCTTGGGTGCGATTGCCTCATTGGTAGAGTCAGGGTGCGATATCCCGGCTCCACGAGACACCCTGCTCGCGCGGTTGGCAAGACCAGGGTTGACAACGCACAGCGGGAGCGGTATGCAAAGGACTGCATACCGCCCCAACAGGTCCACGGAGGATGCCATATCCCATGTGCTGCACACAGCAGCATCACACCTGGACAAGAGGCAGGGGAACTATGTGAGAATGCTATTCATCGACTACAGCTCGGCATTCAATACCATAGTCCCCTCCATACTCATAGCCAAGCTCAGGGACCTGGGCTTGGGCTATGACCTCTGCCAGTGGGTCTTGGAATTCCTGACTGGCAGACCCCAGGTGGTGAGAGCAGGCAACTGCACCTCCTCATCCATCACCCTCAACATAGGGGCCCCCCAGGGCTGTGTTCTGAGTCCCCTCCTCTACTCCCTGTACACACACGACTGTGTGGCTCAGCGGAGTAGCAATACAATCGTCAAATTTGCTGACGACACAGTGGTGGTGGGCCTGATCTCTGCCAACGACGAGAGGGCCTACCTGGAAGAGGTCAAGGTCCTGGCGGGATGGTGCCAGGAAAACAGCCTCTCCCTGAACGTCAGCAAAACAAAGGAGATGATTGTGGACTTCAGGTGGTCGGGGGTCAAGGACTACAGCCCCCTCAGCATCGACGGGGCACCGGTTGAGAGAGTCAACAGCTTTAAGTACCTCGGAGCCTACATATCCGAGGACTTGACATGGACCACACACATTAACAGTGTTGTGAAGAAGGCACGACAACGCCTCTACTTCCTCAGGCGCCTAAGGAAGTTCCAAGTCAGCCAGAAGATCCTTAAGAACTTCTACTCATGTACAATAGAGAGCATCTTGACCGGCAACATCACCTCCTGGTTTGGGAATAGCACTGCACAAGACCAAAGCAGACTACAAAGAGTGACACGTTCAGCCGAATGCACAATTGGAGGGGGGCTCCCCACCCTCCAGAACATTTACTACAAGCGTTGCAAGGGCAAGGCTAAGAGAATCATTAAAGACTCCAGTCACCCGAACAACTGCCTCTTTGAACTGCTGCGGTCAGGCAAGCGATACAGGAGTCTCAAGGCGAGCACAGAAAGACTCAGAAGAAGCTTCTATCCCCAGGCCATCAGGCTGCTAAACGAACAATGAATGAACACTACACAACAACAACCACCAAACGCACATAGCACACACATCCACACGCACACACTCACTTTAAACAAACACACTGTAGCACCCACTCCACACACTTATAGCACACACCCACTTTAAACAAATACACTGTAGCACCCACTCCCCACACTTTATATTTATGGATGAAGGATTGCACTACAACTCGTACACCTTACTGTAAATTGTACCTAAAATTGTACCTCATCCCATTTCTGCTTTGCACTAGATAGTACTGTACATTAGTACACTGCATAGTATTGTGTATTGTATATTATATGGTAACTCAGAACATTGTACATATGTCTATACCGAACACTGTGACCTCATTTTCTTCTTCTAAATTCATGCTATATTATGTTATTATGTTATTTGATACTATCTTGTCTAGCACAGTCTCTGGAGCGTAACAGTAAGAAGCATTTTGTATGAAAGTATTCTGTACTTCTGTATGACAACTATTAAAGAACTTGAACTTGAACTTGAACTTGAGGGACCGGGCCACCTGTCTACAATTCCTAGCGGACCAGCGGCAGTTGGCGGCGGCAATTTTACCACGTATGGCTGCAGTGGTAGCCATATGTCGGTGTGGATGGAGAGAACGCTGAGGGTGGCACTTGTGTTACAGTTTACACACCCCCGCGGTCCCATGAGAGGATGCGGTGAGCGGCGTTTCCTCCTGATATTCTCTGGTGCCTGAGAAATCGGGGGGGGGGGGGTCAGACCCATACTGGACCTGTCCCATGGAAGGTTCAGAATGTAGACCGTCACCCACCTGTTAGGCGCTGTCAGGTGGGGGACTGGTTCACCTCCATAGACCTGTAGGATGCGTATTCGCATCCCGATCTTCCATCCTAGGACATACCAACGCTTCCTTTGCAGGGCTTAGCGTACAAGTACCAGAGGCTGCCGTTCGGCTACTCTCTGGTTCCCCGCATCTTCACCAAGTGCGTGGAGACCGCGCTGGGGTCTCTGCGTCATCAGGGGATACAAATTTTATTCTACCCTGGACGACGTTCTGGTCCTCGGCCGGTCAGAGAAGATCTCCAGGTCTCATACCAGGCAGGTGGTGGAATTCCTCACTAGCCTGGGTTTTGCTGTAGACTGCAAGTAGAGTACTCCTCTTCCCAGTCAACGGGGTGGAGTACTTGGGCTTATTTCTAAGCTCAAGGTCTATATGGGCATCCCTCTCAGAGCGGCGGCGAGTGAATGTTCTAGCGGCGCGCTCGGGAGGTTCCGTCCTAGGACGGTTACGCCGCTGTCCGTGATGCGCCTGCTCAGTATGATGGCATCTGCTCACTTTGTGGTCCCTCTTGGCCTCCTCTTCATGAGGAGGATACAGAGGTGTTTTTTCCAGTATGGAAATGGACCCGGTGAGAGACAAGTGGAAGCGGCTGAAGGTTCCCATGTCAGTACTGGGGGACCTCACCAGCGGGGTCCCCGTGGGCATCAGGCTGTCATACGTCACGGTCTTCACCGACGCCTCCCTCACGGGATGGGGGGGGACGTGTCGGGCCAACGCAGTAGGGGGCAGCTGGCAAGACCATGCTGCCCGGTCTGCACTACATTCAATGTGTTGGAATTGAAGGCGGTCCTTCTGGTCCTCAAACGGCTCGGCCACCTTGTGGTGGGCAAGCATGTTTTGATCTGGACGGACAACACGATGTCAGCGTCGTATATTGACAGACAGGGAGGAGTGCGCTCCCCCCGTCTGCACCGGGCGGCGGTCGAGCTCTGGCTATGGGCGTTTCTCCATCTGCGCAGCCTGAGGGCTCTCCACATCCCCGGCAGGGAGAATGTGGGTGCAGATGTGATGTCGTGGGGGGGTCCTCACCCTGACGAGTGGGGACTACGTCCAGACGTAGTCAGACAGGTCTGGGATCGATTCCGTGGCCGCCCAGGATTCTGTACGCATTCCCCCCATACACCTGATAGCTCAGCTGTTGGGGCGGCTACATTCAGTAGTGCTGGACTTTGATCCTGGTCGCGCCAGGCCGGGGCTCAGCTGTGTGGTTCCCGGCCCTGATTCAGCTCTTGGTGGCCCCGCCGTGGCCTGTTCCGTGGTCACTCTGTTCTGCCTCCTGTTCTGGGGCAATCTCTAGGCTTGGCTGCTGAAGGAGTGGATCTGGTTGGGATGCGTCTTGACTCTTCTGTGGTTAACGCCATCCGGTACACGCACGCTCCATCCACTACCGCGGCTTACGCTGGGAAGTGGCGTATGGTCGAGTGTGGGGGCAGAACATTGTTCAGCCACCCTCTCGTGAAGCGTTTCCTGCTTGGCGCTCTGCGTCTCAAGCCTGTGGAACATTCTCTCTCTCCGAGTTGGGACCTCCAACTGGTCCTGGGCCGGTTGTCGGAGGCCCTGTTTGGCCTCTTGAGCAGGCGCCATTGGATCGGCTGTCCTTTAAGACCGCGTTCCTTTTGGCCATCACCTCCGCTAAGCGCGTGGGTGAGCTGTGTGCTCTCTCGGTGCGGCCTGAGTGCCTGTCTATTCGGCCGATAGCGGTGCGACTCTGAGGCCTAATCCAGTCTTCGTGCCAAAGAATATCCGGAGCTCTTTTCGCTCCAGGGATATTGTGGTTTAGGCGTTTCATCCGCCTCCTCACGCTAGTGAGTTGGAGGCGAGCCTTCACCTGTCGTGTCCTGTCCATGCACTGGGGGTTTACCTCAGTCGGACACAGGATCTCAGGGCTTCCGATCAACTGTTTGTTTGTTACGGTGGCCCTCGCGCAGGTAAGGCGCTGTCCAAGCAGCGCCTGTCACATTGGTTGTGAGCGGGCATTGCCCTTTGCTACACGTTGGCTGGACAGGTCCCCCCCCCGGGGGCATCAGGGCGCACAACACTCGTGGAGTGGCGGCCTCTGCTGCCCTGTTGCCTCCTGGTCCTCTGCTGCCTCCTGGTCCTCTGCTGCCTCCTGGTCCTCCCCGGGTCCTTTCGTTTCTTTTTGTTTTCAAGTTCAAGTTTCTTTATTAGTTGTCATACAGAAGTACAGAATACTTTTATATAAAATGCTTCTTTCTGTTTTGCTCCAGAGTTTGTGCTAGATAAAAATAGATAAGTATAAAATAAGTATAGTAAGTATAAAATAGAAGTCAAGTACGTAGACAAAAGTGTTCAGTATATACATATATACAATGTACAATGCAGAGTAGAAGTAACTGAGTTACAAAACAATATACTATACACTACAAAGCAGAAATGGGATGAGGTACAATGTAAGAATGCCACGACATCAGTAGCTTCGGCTACCACGAGGATGGTCTTAGGCTAACGAACAGGCCTGAACACTATTGGACTGAATCACAAAAGGACAATCTGAACACACCGAAAGATCATTAGAATAGACTCTTCAAGGACGATACAATTTGATAACATCTGATAACATCTGATTATGAGGTTTCTGTTTAGAGAAATAAAACAACGCTTTTCCTCACAAGGTATCTCACGTTGTCGAAGTGTCGAATTCTTACGGAAGTGGAGGAGTATTATGGTTTATGGATTGCACTAATGGGGGAAGATAAGGATCTTATCTACCAGTATCGGAGACGTCAGGACCATTAAAAGTACACAACGCAGAGGAATTGGATGGAGAGCCAAACAGACGAAGACGTGATACTGGCCAGTTTGATCAGAATCTTACAGTTGATGCCGTTGGGACCCGGATTTGCAAGAGATTAAAACAACGGGAACAGTTGGTTGTTGATGACAGCCAGAAAGCAAGAGATAAGAACAACGGATAAAGACTTTTTCAATAATGGGGCGACAGTGGACAACAGTCATCAATGTGTGGGAGAATCATGATCGAAGCAAAGCCGGCCAGCCCTGGGAGAGAGCGGCGAGTCGAGCGGTCAGGAGGCGAACCAGCGCTGTAGGGGAAACAGCGCTCCGATCAAAAATGTGAGTTCACTGTGCACACGGTTGTTTTGATCTTAAGCCAAATAAAAACGAACAGATAGTGAATCCGTAAACGTAAACATTTCTAGTTCGACACAGAGAATGCCAGCTGTGATAATATGAGCAGAGAGCCATGGTGGAAATCGAGGGTGTTATCTACAGAGAATGAAAAGCAAACGAGGCAGGCTGCACAGTTTTGGTTTAAGGAGGGTAAATGCGAGATGAGGAAAGGGGGGGGGGGCGCTTGAATCAGATCGAAAAATTGTTATGGCGGGACTGTTTTCATAACAGAAGGAAAGTCGAAAGGAGATTGTACCAGTGTGTATTATGTCCGATCAGGCAAGAGTATTAGTCTGAGAAAGCGTCCCCTGATAATGGATAGGAAAGAGAGGAAAAACAGCTGTGTTTTTAGGCCGTGGAAGGAAGGGCAGCGTTTGTTTGTTTGAGAGAGTAGCCATTATGAGCGAGTCAAAATGGCCGTGAGCACCACGAGGAGATAACAACAGATAAAGAACCAGGAAGTGACACGTCAACTAAAACACCATGGAGGAGGAGTAGGTCGCCACCTAGTGGCGGAGGGGGGGTAGTGCTGGGGAGTTTCCATTACCCATAGGGGAATATTTAGAGTTTAATTCAATTAAGGAGTTTAATTGCGGAGGGGGGGGGGGGGGGGTAGTGCTGGGGAGTTTCCATTACCCATAGGGGAATATTTAGAGTTTAATTCAATTAAGGAGTTTAATTGCGGAGGGGGGGGGGGGGTAGTGCTGGACAGTTTCCATTACCCATAGGCGAATATGTAGAGTTTAAGTTAATTAAGGAGTTGAATTTTTTCAAAATTACCAACTGCTTGTGTGTATACACGGTGGTGTATGTGAGAACTTTGTAAAGGAACTCAAAGTGTGGTATATAGAGCGACGGGACAGCTCCAGGGCGACGGTAGACAGCCCCGTAGGGTATATAGAGCGACGTGACAGCTCCAGGGCGACGGTAGACAGCCCCGTAGGGTATAGAGCGACGGTGACAGCTCCAGGGCGATGGTAGACAGCCCCGTAGGGTATAGAGCGACGGTGACAGCTCCAGGGCGACGGTAGACAGCCCCGTAGGGTATAGAGCAACGGTGACAGCTCCAGGGCGACGGTAGACAGCCCCGTAGGGTATAGGGCGACGGACAGCTCTGTTGTATGTTAGATGATAGTACGAGTACGTATGTGAGTTAGGAGCAGGGAACCAACCTGCTCTGTTGTATGTTAGAGCGATGCAAATAGTTTTAGGCACTGATTCTGGGTTTTTTGGTTGTTGCACTGTTTTTGGGTTATCACAAAGAGGCGGGAAGAGGGTCCGTGCGTGAGGATACCAAGTGCGTGGGATGCCAAAAGATAGGGGGACAGGGCTTATGTTGTGTGCTCGGTTGTATGTTATTATCATAATAATAAGATCGATATACAGGTTAATTAAATAAGTTTAATTATTAATTGATTAAATAAGAATTGCACAGAAAGATGGTGCAGTTATTTGAATGGGTTAATTATTGAATAAAGAGGGAGGTTGAATTCCAGTGGGGCCTTCTCACACCTAATAAATAGGCAGAGTCTTGAGGGGACACGTCACCAGAAAGAACTGGCGCGCGCTGGGGGTCACCCGTGGGACAAACGTAGAGCGCCGAGTGGGTATCGTTTAGCTGCTGGTGTCACGCCGGAAGACAACAAAACAGGGAACAGCCCTGTAGGATTAGATATGGGTGTTGAGAAGGTGGGGGACTAATAGAGAACAAATAGCGCCATGGGCTGTAGGACACTCACACCGTCCAACAGTCTGAAAGGGCGTGGCCATGGCAGGGGCTTGCAGAGGAAAAAAAATATATAGAGAACGAGCTGCAGGCCCAAAGCCACGGTAGACTAATAGAAAACACAGGGTCGAGTGTACAGAAAGACTGCCGGTGTTGTGTTTCTGCTTTCAAGGGGGGAATGACACCGACAGCGATGGAGATGGCCAGGAGACAGACTGGAGGAGGAGGAAGCCGCAGGGGCCAGGCACGGCAGCCTGGTACACAGATCGTCCACGACGAGAGAGAGGGCCGACGGCGGTGGAGATGAGCCTCAACCAAGATGACCGACAGGGCGGATGACCGACGGGGCGGAGATGACCGACGAGGCGGAGTCCAGCGGTCGCAGGCGGTGTTGCCCAGGGGAGAACGAGGCGGACATCGGAGGGGCCTTCCCGGCGGAGACGCTGTTTAGAGAGCGTTTTGAAACAACAGAGCACGGGCGGTGAACCATGAACAAACAGGGACTTCCTTTCAGAGTCAATCAGGAGATCGAGAGACGAGACAACAGCGAGAAGTCCTGTGTTCATTGATTAGGAGTATGAGATATAAATGGAGGATTCATATATTATAAGATATATGTATAGAAGGATATATATATATATAGAAGGTAGATAAGAGGGAGAACAGTAGAACAACAGGATATAATTATTGGGAGCAGACAGGGGGGCTCCAATGGTTATGAGTCGTTGGATGTTGTTGGTTTTGGTGGTCGGTTTCGGTTCCCTTTGTGCACGAAGGGGGGCGCAAACAGACATCAGGCAGCAGGATCACTGGGTTGACCGTGGGCCGTCTTCGTTTCTTGTGCACGAGAGACGAGGTTGGTTTGCTTCAACCACAGGCTATTTTTGGCATAATTAATTAAAAAACCAAATAATGATTTATGATTCTGAAGGGGTGATAAGAATCAAGGGGGGATTGAGAGAAAATGGTGGTTTTTCAATGTATGTGATGTATAGATTGGGGAGAGATGACAGCTAAAATGGTAAAACAACGAAATGTGCATGGAAGCAGGAGACGGTGATAGAACGGTGGTGGAACCAGTGGTTTCACAGGCACAGGCCGCGTCAGCGAGGGTTTTGTTATGAATTCCTTAGAGGAACATCTGAGATTAGAGTGTACTGTCTCCCAGGACAGGAGGGAGAGAGGTTCATCTTAATGAAACGTGAGTTTATTAGTGTTAAAGGTTATTCAGTTGTCATGACAACACGTCGCATGACAACCAGAAGGCGGGGCCGTCGTTGCGACGACGAACATCTATAAGTCGGACGGTGTTTCCGGGTGTAAGGCAGACTAGAATCTGACCGAGAGCGAGTAGGACTGAGATCACACAGAGGACCTTCTCTCCTCTCATCACGAGAGAGGGGGGGGGGGGGGGGGGAGGAAGAATGCCACGACATCAGTAGCTTCGGCTACCACGAGGATGGTCTTAGGCTAACGAACAGGCCTGAACACTATTGGACTGAATCACAAAAGGACAATCTGAACACACCGAAAGATCATTAGAATAGACTCTTCAAGGACGATACAATTTGATAACATCTGATAACATCTGATTATGAGGTTTCTGTTTAGAGAAATAAAACAACGCTTTTCCTCACAAGGTATCTCACGTTGTCGAAGTGTCGAATTCTTACGGAAGTGGAGGAGTATTATGGTTTATGGATTGCACTAATGGGGGAAGATAAGGATCTTATCTACCAGTATCGGAGACGTCAGGACCATTAAAAGTACACAACGCAGAGGAATTGGATGGAGAGCCAAACAGACGAAGACGTGATACTGGCCAGTTTGATCAGAATCTTACAGTGCTGTGAGTGCATTTGATGGTTGTTACATAGTGTTATTGTCATTTAGCATTCTGATGGCCTGAGGATAGAAGCTTCTTCTGAGTCTCTCTGTGCTTGCCAATCGCTTGCCTGACCGCAGCAGTTCAAAGAGGCAGTTGTTTGGGTGGCTGGAATCTTTGATAATTCTCTTAGCCTTACCCCTGCACCGCTTGCTGTAAATGTCCTGGAGAGTGGGAAGCCCCCCTCCAATTGTGCGTTCGGCTGAACGGGCCACTCTCTGTAGTCTGCTACGGGCTTGTGCGGTGCTATTCCCAAACCAGGAGGTCATATTGCCAGTCAGGATGCTCTCTATTGTGCATGAGTAGAAGTTCTTAAGGATCTTCTGACTGACTTGGAACTTCCTTAGGCGCCTGAGGAAGTAGAGGCGTTGCTGTGCCTTCTTCACAACACTGGCAATGTGTGTGGTCCATGTCAAGTCCTCGGATATGTGGACTCCGAGGTACTTGAAACTGTTCACTCTCTCAACCGGTGCCCCGTCGATGCTGAGGGGGCTGTAGTCCCTGACCCCCGACCTCCTGAAGTCCACAATAATCTCTTTTGTTTTACCTCGTGGACATGACTGGGGGTTCTGTCTCCCAGGCGGTTCTGAGATCTGGGACCTCTCCTGCGTCCCGCCATTTGGTGGGCTAGCAGGGGTGTGTGGGTGTGGGCCACGGTGTGCTGTGTCACACATGGTTCCGCCTGTGCTGTGCGTTCAGGGGTGCCTGGTTCCCCCTTTTTCGCACTTTGGTGGAGTTGACTGCCTCCCCCCCTTCATTAGGATGTGCGGGTGGACGGGACTCCCCTCCTCCCTGGCTGGGGCTTACGGGGCCCTCAGGGGGTACACTTGTCGGGCCACGCGTCTGCTCTGCCCATATCTCATTGGCGACGCGATAGCCAAGTATGATATATAACGAAAGGTTATTTCATAACCTAGTTATATGAATACTGGCTGAGCGTCTCGCTCTTAGCGCCCTGAGGTCCCTTGGATGGTTTTCCGCTTATGGAAATCGATCTGAGAAGGTGGAACGTGACCATTTCCAGCATCATATAGGGAGACGCATGGGAGTGGCTTGGTCATGTGCAAGTGGGTGCATTTGTTTGTTTCGCGTGCACGCTAGGTGCGTGGAGATAAGAGGATATCTCATTGGCAGAGTGAGACGCTCAGCCAGTATTCATATAACTAGGTTATGAAATAACCTTTCGTTTTCACTCGTTATTTAAAAAAATTAATTATATTCATACATCCCCAAGTGGGGTATCATTGGAAAGCCACACTTATTGGCTACAACCCTCCACAATCATTTTCGAGATCGCCAAATGATTGACGGAACTAGAGCCCCAAGAGTCGGGAGTGGTATTTTGCGCAATACCGTGTACTTTGCACAAGCCTCAAATACCGGCATGTAACTCGAGAACCGCTGAGCGGATTTTGGCGGATTTTGGCGGATTTTGGCGCTATCGACAGGCAACAAATAAGTCTTCAATTCGATATATATTGTCTTACAAAATATGCACATCCGAGCCACTAGTGGTCGCCAAAGTGCCGGTGGGCAAATCGTCCAAAAAATTGCCCACATGTGGTACGTTGCAGGCTAAGAGGTATTTTAAGAAAACAAATCAAGTCCAAAGAACAGGACAACACTCAATAAAGAGGTATTATAGAAATAACTGAAATAAGCCACAAAGGCACCTCCTAATAACGGAGTTCATACAAATTACATAAATAACAATAAACCTCCATTAACTCATTCAAAGCCACGCCCCTTTGACCATATTAGGGCTAGCGTGCCAGTAAGGAAGTCAATGGGAGGTCGGGGAAATTTGCGAACGCCTAAACTATATCTTAATTTATAGCTATGGGTCTAAAACACCCCTCGCTTATCAATGACTTGCTTGCCATCAACATGTATGAAACGGATTGTTTTTTCATTGGTACATTTCCGTTTTATACCGTTTTGAATACGAGTATAGTTTTGGAGATTTGAGAATTCCAGAAGAATCCGCGATAATAGCCCTTTACTGGAATACACAAAACATGTTTTCATTTTTCGGGTGATTTATGAATCGTTTTCAAATAAACGCTAGATTATCGATAGTATATGTGTACTTATGCACGCTAGAGAAGCGGGCTGAAAAATCGATTATCCATGCCGTGGATGCGGCTAACGTTACGCACACACACGCACACGCTGCGATGGCGGAGAAAAAAACATCTGATTAACCCAAGACTGGTAACATAGAGTCCTTACCTCAGATCAGATGTTCTGCAAAAAGATTAATCCAATTCCTGATCGCCATTCCAAATATTGATCGCGTTTATTGATCCAACGTTATAGCACCAAAACACATAATCGAAAGCTGCTCCAAGCCTCCCCAGTGAATGTGGTAACAGATACTGCGTGCCCGAGATGGGAAAACCCCGGACCGGAGTTTTTCTCTGATGCACAGTCCCATCCAATCCAATCCAATGATGTGCAATACCATCCGGGAGACGATAGGCAGCGGTATTTGCTCTTTTCGAGCTCAGACCCATTCCCAATGATAACGTCAGGCTGGATGGATGAAAAATGAATGGATATTGCTAATAAAAGAAATAACGATTAAAACCCGAGTTTTCTCTGGTTTTCTCGGGTCTTGGCACTCAACGCATGGCGAGTTAACCCGACGAATCTCGTGGTTGGCACTGAATGGGTTAAGGAAGTTTATGTGTAGTAGTGGACTAATGACAGTTCAAAAGGAAACAAAAGAAAACTGTCATAAAAAGAAACACACTACAATAAAAGGTTCAGCTACTAGAAAATAAAGTGCTAAAATAAGCCAGTAGCCTAAAACCAGAATGGCTACAGAAAAAAGGCTAAATGCTAAATAGGGCAGAGATCAGCAATACACTTTTATATCTAAAAGCCTGGCCGGAAGGGTAGCTAACACGAAAGGAAATGAGAAAGCAGCTAACACTGCAAGATTCAAACTTAAATAGACTCAGCTTTACCATATCGGCACAGCTGCACTGAATCATGTGCAATCAAGCCCACACACCTGCCCTACCATGAGGCAATTAACCACAGAGTGTAGTGCCAGAGGAAAGAGGAATGAACGGAGGTAACGTAATGCTTGTTTATTATACAAAGCCACGTCAGTAAACAAGAACACAAGAGCACATGAATCAATGAATGAATAACAGCGAGTGCAACCGCAATAGATGTCGCCTCTGGCCGCGGCGCCAGATCATTCGTTCCCTCCCACTACACAACACATTCAGAGGAGAACATGTAACCAATAATGTAGTCACTACACCAGCCCCCCCAGTGTTCACCTCAATATACAAAATCCTCACGGTGAGGAGGGCGTATGGCCCGGCCCCTACGACTGTAGGTAAAGTCAGGAGATGCGGGAGGGGGTGTGACAGCGTCCGTCACATCCTCCTGCCGAGCAGGATGGGGGTCAGTGACCAGACGCTCACGAGCGGCGGGGGGTCTGAGGGGTCGCAGGGGGGAATGGCCCCGGCGTGGCAGGGGAGGTAGGACCGGGGGCCGGCCTCTGCGCGGCGGCAGGGCCAAGTCCAGGGGCAGTTCAAGGTCCAAGTGTGCCGGCTTGAGGCGATCCACGGACACACACTCAGGCCTACACCCCACGTCGACCACAAAGTTCTTGGCCCTGGCCTCGATGACGTGGAAGGGCGCGCAGAGCAGCGGCAGACCAGGGCTCTGTCGACCTGGGAATAAAGTCACCGGGGACCCGTAGCGGCTGCCCAAAAACCAGCTCAGCCGACGACGACTGGAGGTCCTCCTTTGGCGCCGTCCTGAGCCCCAGCATGACCCACGGGAGCTTGTCCAGCCAGTTGCCGTCCGTGATGCTGGCTCGAAGGGCGGCCTTCATGGAGCGATGAAAACGCTCACAGAGCCCATTCGCCTGCGGATGGTAGGCGGTCGTACGGTGGAGCTTGACCCCCAGACTCTCCGCCACCGCCGCCCACAGTTCCGAAGTGAACTGTGAGCCACGGTCAGAGGAGAGATCAGCCGGGGTGCCGTAGCGGGAGACCCACACCGCGATGAACGCCCGGGCCAGGTCGGGGGCCGTCGTTGAGGAGAGCGGGACCGCCTCCGGCCAGCGAGTCGTCCTGTCCACCATGGTGAAAAGGTAGTTGTATCCGTGAGAGGGGGGCAGCGGTCCTACCAGGTCCACGTTGACATGGTCGAACCTCCGCTCGGGCATGGAGAACTGTTCCAGGGGGGCCTTGATGTGCCGATGCACCTTGGCGCGCTGGCAGGCGGTGCACATGTCGACCCAGGCTCTCACATCCCTCTTGAGCCCTTGCCACACAAACTTCTCCGACACCAGTCGCGAGGACGGCTTCCTGCCAGGGTGAGACAAACCGTGTATGGCCTCGAAGGCAGGGCGTCTCCAGTTGGCGGGGACTACCGGCCGCGGCTGACCCATGGAGACGTCGCACAAGAGCGTAACCCCCGCGTCACCGAACACTACCTCCTCCAGGCGCAGTCCAGTGTCCGACGACTTGAGCGCTTGGACGGCAGGATCGGCGGCCAGGTCCGCAGCCATGCTGACGTAGTCCAAACCTAGCTGCACCGCACCGACCACCGCCCTGGAGAGACAATCTGCCACCTGGTTGGACTTCCCAGCAACGTGCTGGATGTCCGTGGTGAACTCAGACACGTAGGCGAGCTGGCGCTGCTGGCGGTCGGACCACGGCTCTGCCGCCTTGGACATGGCGTGCGTGAACGGCTTATGGTCAACGTAGGCCGTAAACTCGCGTTCCTCCAGCAAGAAACGGAAGTGCCTGACAGCAAGCCACAGCGCGAGGAGCTCCCTGTCGAACGTGCTGTACCTCTGTTCCCTGGGCGACAGCTGGCGGCTGAAGAAGGCAAGCGGCTGCCAGGCGTCCCCAACCCACTGCTCGTACACCGCTCCCACAGCAAAGTCAGAGGCGTCCGTGGTGAGAGCGGTGGGCGCAGAGGGCAAGGGGTGGGCCAACATGGCCGCGCGGGCCAGGGCCTCCTTGGTGTCTTGAAAAGCCTTGACCCGCTCCGCCATCCAGTCCACCGGCTGCTTCAGCGTCTTGCCCTTCTGGGCATCGTACAGAGGCCGCAGGATGTGAGCGGTGTGGCGGAGGAAGCGATAATAAAAGGTCACCATCCCGATGAACCCCTTGAGCTCGCTGACTGTGCGGGGGCGCGGAAATGCGGCGACCGCTTCCACTTTCGAGGGGAGGGGGGTCACCCCCTCCGCGGAGACCCGGTGCCCGAGGAAGTCGATGGCGCCCCGCCCGAACTCACACTTCGCCGGGTTGACGATCAGCCCATGCTGGCTGAGCCGTGAGAACAGGGTTTGGAGGTGGGACAGGTGCTCCTCCTCTGTGGCGCTCGCTACGAGGATGTCGTCCAAGTAGACGAAGAGGAATGGCAGGTCCCGGAGCACCGAGTGCATGAGGCGTTGGAAGGTCTGCGCCGCGTTCTTCAGGCCGAACGGCATTCTCAGGAACTCGAAAAGCCCAAAGGGCGTGACGACGGCCGTCTTGGGGACGTCCTCGGGGTGCACCGGTACCTGATGGTACCCCCGTACCAGGTCCACTTTTGAGAAGAAGCGATTGCCTGCCAGGTTCGCCGCAAAGTCCTGGACATGCGGGACCGGGTAGCGGTCAGGCTTGGACGCATCGTTGAGGCGGCGGTAGTCCCCGCATGGGCGCCACCCACCGTCTGACTTAGGGACGATGTGCAGGGGAGACGCCCAGGGGCTGTTCGAGCGCCGAACGATGCCCACCTGCTCCATGTGCGCAAACTCCGCCCTGGCGACGGCCAGCTTCTCCGGGTTGAGGCGTCTGGCCCTGGCGTAGAGGGGAGGCCCACTGGTCTCAATGTGGTGCTCCACCCCGTGTTTCACCGTGGGCGCGGAAAAAGTGGGCTTGCCCAGGTCGGGGAACTCAGCGAGTAGCCGAAGGTACTGGTCACTTTCGGCGAGTGTATTGGACCACCCGCCGTAAACGGCCTCCCCCTGCGTACATGCAAAGGAAGCAAAAGTCTGTGAGTTGACCAGGTGCTTGTTCCCCACGTCCACTAGCAGGTTGTGGGCGCACAGAAAATCCACGCCAAGGAGGGGGAATGTGACAGCCGCCACGACAAAATCCCACGAAAAACATTGTCCTCCGAAGCACACGTCCACCGCCCTTGTGCCGTAAGAGCGGATGGGCGTGCCGTCCGCACCCGCCAACTGCGGACCGCGCTCCTCCCTTGCCACATCCGACCTCTCTGCCGGAATGATGCTCCACTGGGCACCCGTGTCGCAAAGGAAACCGCGACCAGAGGCGGTGTCTCGGATGAAAAGCAGCCTGTTGGTGACGCCAGCGCTCAGGGCCACTACTGAGCACCGGCCCCGCCGTTTCCCGTAGGTCCGAAGGTGCAGGGCGAGCGGCACCGTCTGGCCTTGGCGCCAAACGTGGCATGGAAGAAGCAATGGCCCGCTGCGTTACCGTGCTGGCCAGAAGGTCTGGCGTCCTCCCTCGCTCTCCTGCGACGGTCCGGTGGCGGGGCGGTCGCGGGAGCGAGCAGGTCAGTGGACCGCTGAGGCATGGCCAAAACAAAACGGTCCGCCTCCCTGGCCAGGGCGCGGGGGGCCACGATGTCGGTGTTGGCCAGTGCCATCCTCACTTGTGCCGGCAGCGTGCGCATGAACAGCTCCGTAAAGAGGATAATGGGGTCTTCGGTCCCCAGCAAATTCAGCATCCTCTCCATGCGCGCAGAAGGTCTCTCGTCTCCCAATTCCAACATAGCAAATAGGCGGCGCACCCTCTCTGCAGCGGACAGTTCAAAAGTGTCTAGCAGTAGGGTCTTGAGGCGCTCATATTTGTTTGTCGCCGGGGGATCAGACAAAAAACCTACCACTCTAGCTGCGGTGGAGCTGCCCAACACTGCCACCGTGTGGTTGTACCGGTCGTCGTCATCATGTACGTTGCTCTTGTTGAAGTTTGCCTCCACTATAGCAAACCATGCAGCCGGAGTCGACTCCCAGAACTCAGGTAGCCTGAGCGTGGCCACGCGCGCACCATGCGCTTCCCTGACGGGGGATGGTGATGGCTGCCAATGGCCTGAACGTCTCCCTCGTCCGGACATTTTGAAAGAATGTTCGTTCACTGATTATTGTACACAATTTGGTAACAAAAATCCACGTCCGGGTCACCAGTGTAGTGCCGGAGGAAAGAGGAATGAACGGAGGTAACGTAATGCTTGTTTATTATACAAAGCCACGTCAGGAAACACAAGAGCACATGAATCAATGAATAAATAACAGCGAGTGCAACTGCAATAGATGTCCCCTCTGGCCGCGGCGCCAGATCATTCGTTCCCTCCCACTACACAACACATTCAGAGGAGAACACGTAACCAATAATGTAGTCACTACAAGAGGCAGTTTTTTTTTTTTTTTGGTAAAGGTTTGATGAAAGTTTGACAGACAGTTGTGGGGAGTTTGGAGCTTGTTTTTGGGCTGTAGTAGGACCCAGCCAGGGACCAAAGTGGTGGGAGCCAGATGGTTTGTGCCCTTTTCCCCCCCAGGGTTCGATGTCGGGAGCCAGGGCAGGCAGTGGGAGCGAGTGCGACACCGATAATGTTGTTATAAGTAATGTATAAGCTATTAGTTAATGATGAACTAATCAAAAAGTGAACTAATGAACTAATCATTAACAAATCATCTAACTACAAAGGAAGGAATCTCTGTGTGTCTGTGTGCGTGCGTGTCTGTCTGTCATTTGTAATCTTTCACAACCGTTCATTGCATCCGCTTCACGCTCAGCCGGTGTGTTGCTGAGGACCGTGGGGAGAGAGGTGTTGAGGACCGTGGGGAGAGAGGTGTTGAGGACCTGGGGAGAGAGGTGTTGCTGAGGACCGTGGGGAGAGAGGTGTTGAGGACCGTGGGGAGAGAGGTGTTGAGGACCGTGGGGAGAGAGGTGTTGCTGAGGACCGTGGGGAGAGAGGTGTTGCTGAGGACCGTGGGGAGAGAGGTGTTGAGGACCGTGGGGAGAGAGGTGTTGAGGACCGTGGGGAGAGAGGTGTTGCTGAGGACCGTGGGGAGAGAGGTGTTGCTGAGGACCATGGGGAGAGAGGTGTTGAGGACCGTGGGGAGAGAGGTGTTGAGGACCGTGGGGAGAGAGGTGTTGAGGACCGTGGGGAGAGAGGTGTTGCTGAGGACCGTGGGGAGAGAGATGTTGCTGAGGACCGTGGGGAGAGAGGTGTTGCTGAGGGCCGTGGGGAGAGAGGTGTTGCTGAGGACCGTGGGGAGAGAGGTGTTGAGGACCGTGGGGAGAGAGGTGTTGCTGAGGACCGTGGGGAGAGAGGTGTTGCTGAGGACCGTGGGGAGAGAGGTGTTGAGGACCGTGGGGAGAGAGGTGTTGAGGACTGTGGGGAGAGAGGTGTTGAGGACCGTGGGGAGAGAGATGTTGCTGAGGGCCGTGGGGAGAGAGTTGTTGCTGAGGACCGTGGAGAGAGAGGTGTTGCTGAGGACCGTGGGGAGAGAGGTGTTGAGGACCGTGGGGAGAGAGGTGTTGCTGAGGACCGTGGGGAGAGAGGTGTTGAGGACCGTGGGGAGAGAGGTGTTGCTGAGGACCGTGGGGAGAGAGGTGTTGAGGACCGTGGGGAGAGAGGTGTTGCTGAGGACCGTGGGGAGAGAGGTGTTGCTGAAGACCGTGGGGAGAGAGGTGTTGCTGAGGACCGTGGGGAGAGAGGTGTTGCTGAGGACCGTGGGGAGAGAGGTGTTGAGGACCGTGGGGAGAGAGGTGTTGAGGCACGTGGGGAGAGAGGTGTTGCTGAGGACCGTGGGGAGAGAGGTGTTGCTGAGGACCGTGGGGAGAGAGGTGTTGCTGAGGACCGTGGGGAGAGAGGTGTTGAGGACCGTGGGGAGAGAGGTGTTGAGGACCGTGGGGAGAGAGGTGTTGAGGACCGTGGGGAGAGAGGTGTTGAGGACCGTGGGGAGAGAGGTGTTGAGGACCGTGGGGAGAGAGGTGTTGCTGAGGACCGTGGGGAGAGAGGTGTTGCTGAGGACCGTGGGGAGAGAGGTGTTGCTGAGGGCCGTGGGGAGAGAGGTGTTGAGGACCGTGGGGAGAGAGGTGTTGCTGAGGACCATGGGGAGAGAGGTGTTGAGGACCGTGGGGAGAGAGGTGTTGAGGACCGTGGGGAGAGAGGTGTTGAGGACCGTGGGGAGAGAGGTGTTGCTGAGGACCGTGGGGAGAGAGGTGTTGTTGAGGACCGTGGGGAGAGAGGTGTTGCTGAGGACCGTGGGGAGAGAGGTGTTGCTGAGGACCGTGGGGAGAGAGGTGTTGAGGACCGTGGGGAGAGAGGTGTTGCTGAGGACCGTGGGGAGAGAGGTGTTGAGGACCGTGGGGAGAGAGGTGTTGCTGAGGACCGTGGGGAGAGAGGTGTTGCTGAGGACCGTGGGGAGCGAGGTGAGGACCGTGGGGAGAGAGGTGTTGCTGAGGACCGTGGGGAGAGAGGTGTTGCTGAGGACCGTGGGGAGAGAGGTGTTGCTGAGGACCGTGGGGAGCGAGGTGAGGACCGTGGGGAGCGCATGCAGTGTCAGATCTGGTGCCATTTGGTCAGATGGTGGGGCTATAACAGCGAACATTACTTTTGTAACCTGAAACTTTTTAACCATAACTATCAGAAACAAACACTTGTGTTGATTTCTTGAAAGCTTTCTTCTTTGTGGTCTAAACAGGAACAAAGGAGGAGCAAAGAAACACATCAAAAAGGGACGACAGAATTATGACAAATGTATTGCACAAAATTGCCTCACTAACTCCCAGCTAATGAACAAAGTGCAGAGAATAGCGCGGCGACATCTCAGTGACCCAGCTTGAAAAACAAAATCCCTTGAGTAAACACTGAACAGGCCAAGAACAGCTCAGATTAGTCGCTTCTTCCACAAACATGTTTTTCTTTTCTTTTTTGGGTATCATGAAAAAGAATAAAGATTTCCCCAAATTAGGTTTTAGTTCTGGTTCAGAACTGGTTCAGACGTTCTATATTTGGGTAAGATGAGCTCATGCAAAGGTTTCATGGCCTCATGAATTCATTGGGTCTCATTCCCGAACATTTTTCAACGATATATTCTGGAAGACTTATCTTGGAACCACTGAGACATAATCTATGACAAGTACACTCTGAGTCCTGAACGTGCTGGAGATATGTCTTAAGTGGCTGAAACGGTCGCAGAAATCATATGATCTGATATCTGCTTGGAGAATGGCATTCTGTCGTAAACTCCAAAGCGCGTTCCCGTTCAGATCATTTGCATACAAACCACGCCCCCGACAGTCCTTATAAAGCAACTGGTGACGCAGCTGTGTGAAATGGAATGGCGGAAGTGCTTTGAGAGCCGCGTGATTATGAAACCTAGCGTCAGTCAGTGCCAATCAGAGAGCGTCTCCGAGAAATGCGGCTAGGTTTCATAATCACGCTTGCGCCCATCAAAACTAGATTAGATTAATGTATTGGCATCATATACAGCTCGTGGTACACACCTGCCGCAGCGCGCGCGCGCAGTACTGTATATGAATGAATGAATGACATATAATATATATAGCCTACGGGCCGGCGGGCGTAATGAATGAACGCAGTATGGCTTATTATTCCATAATTAAGCATATAGGCTACTGTTCATTCGTAGGCGCACACAAGACTTGTTATGGAATATTAATGCAGTCTATTTCCACCGATTAGCTTTAGTTCTTATTTATTTATCCACTGTCATTTCAGTGTTGGTGTATAGGCTATATAGTGTATTTCAATATAAGTTTAATTGATTAATGATATATTCGAAGGAATGCAGGTTTATAGCTATATCAACCCCCTCCAATGTACAGTAAATGACCAAGTATGGTTTTGTCAATATTCCAATGTACAGTTTTGCTTGTACAGTTTAAGTCTACCACCCCTCCTACCCAACCTCCTCCAACAGTTTCTACGTCAAATGTACTCTCTTTTCTGGACTCTTTTTGTATCACAAACAGTACTGTATTTGCAAATCTGGTATGTCATAAATGTATAGATGTAGCAGTGCTGTCTATCTGTGTCGTGTGTGTCATATATGTTATGATGAATTGAAAATGGGGGACCCTGATGTAAACAAGACGAAATTCTTTCTCTGGTCTGCATCCCCTTATGTAATTGAGCTGTACTGTACAAGTTTCAAGTTTCTTTAATAGTTGTCATACAGAAGTACAGAATACTTTCATACAAAATGCTTCTTACTGTTACGCTCCAGAGACTGTGCTAGACAAGATAGTATCAAATAACATAGTATAGCATGTAATTTAGAAGAAGAAAATGAGGTCACAGTGTTCGGTATAGACATATGTACAATGTTCTGAGTTACCATATAATATACAATACTATGCAGTGTACTAAAGTACAGTACTATATAGTGCAAAGCAGAAATGGGATGAGGTACAGTTTAGGTACAATTTACAGTAAGGTGTACGAGTTGTAGTGCAATCCTTCATCAATAAATATAAAGTGTGGGGAGTGGGTGCTACAGTGTGTTTGTTTAAAGTGGGTGTGTGCTATAAAGTGTGTGGAGTGGGTGCTACAGTGTGTCTGTTTAAAGTGAGTGTGTGCGTGTGGATGTGTGTGCTATGTGCGTTTGGTGGTTGTTGTTGTGTAGTGTTCATTGTTCGTTTAGCAGTCTGATGGCCTGGGGATAGAAGCTTCTTCTGAGTCTTTCTGTGCTCGCCTTGAGACTCCGGTATCGCTTGCCTGACCGCAGCAGTTCAAAGAGGCAGTTGTTCGGGTGACTGGAGTCTTTAATGATTCTCTTAGCCTTGCCCTTGCAACGCTTGTTGTAAATGTTCTGGAGGGTGGGGAGCCCCCCTCCAATTGTGCGTTCGGCTGAACGTGTCACTCTTTGTAGTCTGCTTCGGTCTTGTGCAGTGCTATTCCCAAACCAGGAGGTGATGTTGCCAGTCAAGATGCTCTCTATTGTACATGAGTAGAAGTTCTTAAGGATCTTCTGACTGACTTGGAACTTCCTTAGGCGCCTGAGGAAGTAGAGGCGTTGTCGTGCCTTCTTCACAACACTGTCAATGTGTGTGGTCCATGTCAAGTCCTCGGATATGTAGGCTCCGAGGTACTTAAAGCTGTTGACTCTCTCAACCGGTGCCCCGTCGATGCTGAGGGGGCTGTAGTCCTTGACCCCCGACCTCCTGAAGTCCACAATCATCTCCTTTGTTTTGCTGACGTTCAGGGAGAGGCTGTTTTCCTGGCACCATCCCGCCAGGACCTTGACCTCTTCCAGGTAGGCCCTCCCGTCGTTGGCAGAGATCAGGCCCACCACCACTGTGTCGTCAGCAAATTTGATGATTGTATTGCTACTCCGCTGAGCCACACAGTCGTGTGTGTACAGGGAGTAGAGGAGGGGACTCAGAACACAGCCCTGGGGGGCCCCTATGTTGAGGGTGATGGATGAGGAGGTGCAGTTGCCTGCTCTCACCACCTGGGGTCTGCCAGTCAGGAAGTCCAAGACCCACTGGCAGAGGTCATAGTTCAAGCCCAGGTCCCTGAGCTTGGCTATGAGTATGGAGGGGACTATGGTATTGAATGCCGAGCTGTAGTCGATGAATAGCATTCTCACATAGTTCCCCTCCCTCTTGTCCAGGTGTGATGCTGCTGTGTGCAGCACATGGGCTATGGCGTCCTCCGTGGACCTGTTGGGGCGGTATGCAAATTGCAGGGGGTCCATGTTGATGGGGAGGGAGGAGCAGATGTAGCCCTTTACTAGCTTCTCAAAGCACTTCATGGCTATGGAGGTGAGAGCTACAGGGCGGTAGTCGTTGAGGCAAGCAGGCTTGGATTTTTTGGGTACAGGGATAATAGTGGACTTCTTCAGGCAGGTGGGGATGACAGCCTGTTCTAAGGACAGGTTAAATATGTCAGTGAATACCGGGGCTAGTTGGTCGGCACAGACTTTTAGGACGCGGCCGGGGATGCCGTCCGGACCTGCTGCCTTCCTGATATTCACTTTTTTAAAGGTCCGCCTCACCTCATGCTCTGTTACCCTGAACACTGAGTCTCCATCAGCAGCAGACCCCCCCCCCCCCCCCATTGCCGTGGCTTGTGGGCTGGTGTTGTTATTACCAGCATCAAACCTCGCATAGAAGGTATTGAGGTCATTTGCTAAGGAGATGTCACTGTTCAGTTTGAGGGAGGCGCCTTTGTAGTCTGTCATCGTTTTGAGCCCCTGCCACATAGCTCTAGAGTCAGCTTGTTCAAAATGGAGTTCAATTTTATCCCTGTAGCGCCATTTGGCCTCTGTCACTGTCCTCCTTACGTTGTATCGCGCCACCTTGTGGTCATTCATGTTGCCTGCCACTAGGCCGTCGTTGTATGCTTTGGTGCGCTCTCTCAGAGCTTCACGGACGGATTTGTCTACCCAGGGTTTTTGATTTGGGTAAACTCTCATTTTGGTAGTGGGGATTGTTTCTTCCACCAAAGTACAAACATAGTCCAGCACTGTCTCTGTGTAGACATTAATGTTATCTGTGTCGCGGAACACGTTTCAGTCTGTGCAGTCAAACGCAGCCTGGAGTGTCTCCTCTGACGTCAAATCCCATTTCTGCACCTCTCGCGAGACTACGGGAGTGCTTTTGATTCTCTGTTTGTACTTTGGTGAAAGGAAAATGGACGTGTGATCTGATTTACCAAAGCCACTATCAGAATGAGCCTTGTAGCCACCTTTAAATTGCGTGTAACAGTGATCTAGGATGTTACCGCCTCTGGTGTTGCAAGTCACATGCTGATAGAAGTCAGGTAATACCTTTCTCAGATTGGCGCTATTGAAATCACCCAGCACTAAAATGGCGGCGTTAACGTTCGCCGCTTGTATTCTATTTACCTCATCGTGGAGTCTGGAGAGCGCGACGTTGTTACTGGCTTGCGGTGGAATATACACTCCGATCAGGACGATCGCCGTTAACTCCCTCGGGAGGAAGAAAGGACGACACTTGATGGTTATATATTCCAGATCTGGGCAGCAGTGGTTGGATAATTCCTTCACGTTAGTTGGATCGCTCCAATTTTTCTTCAACATGAAGGCTATTCCACCTCCCCGCTGTTTACCGGATTCTGCTGTTCGATCCTTGCGGTGGATGAAGAAGTGTTCGGCCGGTTGGATAGCGTGGTCTGGGACGTCCGGCGTGAGCCACGTCTCGGTGAAGCAGAGAACGTTGCAGTCCCTAACGTCTCTTTGGTATTGAATCCTTGCTCGGATATCGTCCAGTTTATTGTCAATTGATTGTACATTGGCTAGCAATATACTGGGTAATGGCGTTCGGTGTCGTCTGGATCTCAGCCTGTTACGGATCCCAGCTCTCTTCCCACGCCGTCTGGTTCCTTTGTTCCTGGGGTCGGGATCTGGTCCCATTTTCCTGAGAATCTCCACAGGCCATTGTTGCGGTTCGGAAAGCTGATCCAGTGAGTAATCCAATCGGTAAATTTCCCGTAATCCGATGTCTATAAGTGACTGACGGTCATACACATTAAATGCACCTACTGTTGGTACAGACAAAACTCTTAAAACTATAAATATTAACAAAAGTAAGCACAGTCTCGACGGAGCGAACAGAAAGGCAGCCGGTCGGAGCAGCGCCATTCTTCTGTACCCATTTGCAGAACTGTACCCATTCTGCAATCTGTTAATAAAGTTTTCAATCAATCAATCAATCAAACAAAGGTCTGTCCCATTGTATACCAATCAATGGGATACATTGCATGTTGACCTGCATTCTTTCAAATGTATATAATTAATCATTAAAACAGATGTGTAATAAATAAGAAATGCAAATTCCACAGAAGGCATTAAATTATAATTATTTTCAATCATTTCACAATAATTGCATAATTGTGTTTGAATATCTGAGTAATTAAAGTAATTATACATTTGTCCAAAATAGCTGGTTCAGATATGGTTAATCCAGCTGCCCTGTGATCAGATGAATCCATATTATTTATTTTTCCGACATCAAATGCGTAATTTCTTATCGTACAAATATTTTAATTATGATCAAGTAATTAATTCCAAGGAGGCCTGTAGCGTTAACATGAAGGAATCACTATGAGAACACAGTCTGTCAAGTTATAATAAAATTTTAAATTAGTCAATCAATCATGAAATTTGATCGTGGGCTGAGAGCATATTTAAGTGTGCTCCTCAGCACTCTTAGATCTGCTCTCAAATAAGATCTCAGGAACATTTGAGGACTCCCACTCCCAGCCCTAATATGTCTTAAATAGGCCGAAATCTGGCTAAGACGAAATATTTTGTCGTAACTTCGTTCGAGAATGAGACCCATTGTCTATGGAGGATTCAGCGAGGCTTCTGTCTCTGATTTATAGCTTCAGGAGAGAGATGACATCACGTCATAAAGCAACAATCCGATTTGAAATCAGTTTCAAAATGGCGGACCTCTTGCAACATTAAAAATAGAATGAATAGAATAGAATAGAATGATCTTTATTGTCATTGTTACAGTGTTACAACGACATTTAAAATGCAGCCCTAGATCATAAAAAACACAGTCCTAAACACAGTATTAAATATAAAAACAAGAGTAAGGCATAATAGACATAACACTGCTGGCGGGACAAAACCTCATAACTCCAAAAACCCAACTTTTCAGCAGATGAAAAAATCGAACACAGATTTGAGGGCGAATAGAGTTACGAGGTTTAGACAGATGATTGGTTTAATGCTTTCCCATTGTGTAGACTTTGTAAAACCACACACACATGGAGGATGATCTACTGAGTTGATAAATATATATAAAAATATGGAGTTAGGAGGTTTTGTCCCCCCAGCAGCGATAACATAAACATAAACAGGGGGGTATAAAAGATAATTGCACTATCCCTTAGTGTCGTGTGTGCGTGTGCGTGTGCGTATGTGTGTGGGGGGGGGGGGGGGGGGGGGGGGGGGTGCAGGGGAGATTGTTGTTTTAAATTTTAGCTGAGTTTAGTGCACATATGACCCTGGGATAAAAACTAAACTTCAGTCTGTTAGTCCGGGTGGGCATGACGCTGAAACGCCTGCCTGAGCACAGCCGTATGAGGTGTTTGTTGCCCGGGTGGTGTGGGTCCTTCAATATTTTGACTGCCTTCTTAAGACAGCGGGAGTTGTATAGTTCTTCCAGTGAGGGGAGAGGGCATCAAATGATTTTCTGGGCCGAATTGACGACCCTCTGGAGCGCCCTCCTCTCTGCGGCTGTGCAGCTGAGGAACCACACGTTGATGCAGTAGGTGAGGATGCTTTCCACGGAGCAGCGGTAAAAGGACACAAGCAGGTCTTGTCTGAGGTGGTAATTCCTGCGTATTCTCAGGAAGTAGAGTCTCTGTTGTGCCTTCTTCACGATCGCCTTGGTGTTGGTTCTCCAGGTCAGGTCATCCTCATGGTGGACACCCAGGAACTTGATGACCGAGACTCTCTCCACACCTCCCCCGTCGATGTACAGGGGCTGTATGTCGGTCTTCTTCCTCCTGTAGTCCACGATCATCTCCTGGGTTTTTAGCTTATTCAGCTGCAGGTTGTTGATTTTGCACAGGGCTGACAGCTGCTCTACCTCATCGCGGTACGCAGTCTCGTCACCTTTTGAGATGCAGCCCACCACGGTGGTGTCGTCAGCGAACTTGATGATGGTGTTGCTGGGGTGGACTGCGGTGAAGTCGTGGGTGTAAATAGAGTAGAAAAGGGGACTCAGCACGCAGCCGTGAGGGGATCCGGTGCTGAGACTGATGGCTGTGGAGGTGTGGGGGCCTATCCTGACCCTCTGGGGGCGGTCAGAGAGGAAGTCCTTGGACCACCGGCAGAGGGGATGGTTTAGTCCAAGATCCATGAGTTTGGGCACTAGTCTGTCAGGCAGGATGGTATTGAATGCAGAGCTAAAGTCCACGAAGAGCAGCCGTGCGTAGCCCCCCCCCCCCCCTCTCTCCAGATGGGACAGGGTAGAGTGGAGAGTTGTGGCGATGGCATCCTCCGTGGACCTGTTGGCTCTGTATGCAAACTGGTGGGGGTCTAGTCCGGGTGGGAAGCTAGAAGAGATGATGTGGGGCTTGAGTGTCTTTTCAAAGACCTTCATGGGTAGGGAGGTGAGTGCGACTGGACGGTAGTTGTTCAGGAAACTGATGGAGTTCTTTGGGACCGGGATGATTATGGAGGTTTTCAGGCAGGGTGGGACGATGGCTTGGGACAGGGACTGGTTGAAGATCTTAGTGAAGACCCCCGTCAGCTGGTCAGGGCAGTCTTTCAGTACCCGTCCCACGACACCGTCCGGCCCCGCCACTTTCCTTGGGTTCACTCCCTTCAGTGTGCGTCTCACCTCGTGTTCCGTGAGGATGATGCTGCTGAGGGCTGGTGAGTGTGGTGAGGCTGCTTCTGTCGGCACCGCCTCGGGGGTGGCGTTGATGTGCAGTGTGGATGTTTTCGTCTGCCTCACTTCGAATCGTGCGAAGAAGGAGTTCAGCTCCTCTGCCAGCTGAGGGTCACCCTCGTTGGCTGAGGAGTGGCTGGGTTTGTAGTTGGTCATCTGTTGGACCCCCTGCCATACCTGTCTATATACATACAGTATATTTCATTCTCTGTTCCTTATGCACGCCTGGGGATACTAAATCCAAATTGAACTTGGCCATTTGAAAGATAAGATTTGGCACAATCCATAAATGTGCGAATTGGCTATAATAAATGTATAAGCCTGCTATTCTATATTCTATAATAATATTTCAAGTAGCATTGGTCCCGATGGGAGAATTCAGTACTGTATCTACAAAACCTTCTGTTTAATCATCTTCCCTTTATTCATTTCCTTAGATACACGTGATCTCAAGAAGGTACTGAACGAGCTCAGTGGCAGTTTTTCATGTCTGGTCATTTTTAGAATGGTTTTATTCACTGTCAAAGATGCAATGAAATTGTTTCATCACAATTTAAGCAAGCCTATAATAGACACAATATTTCTGACACTGGGAGTACATTCACTGAGGTCCATAGATGTCCCTAGATACCAAGAACATGCAAATGGACCTTGTAGAAGTGGAGCAATATTCCATTTACTTAGGTATGTATTTTAGGCAGATTTTGAGAAAATAGGCCTCCGGGCTTAAGAGGGTACTGTTTTGGGGGATTTGTACTTTACTCAAGTATTATTAGGTTTGTATACTTGTACTTTTACCCAATTACATTTCAGAGAGAAAAAACATACTTTTTTACTCCTTACATTTAAAATGCAGACCTACAAAGTACAAACCTCACAGGTCCAACAATTTTATTAGTATATTTGTTTCTCTGGCCGAACTAACATTAATGTTATTTATCCTGTGGCCGCCCTTTATTTAAAAACAGCCAATCAATGGAAAATGAACCCGCCCATACCCATGCTGATTGGTCCTTGTGTGAGTGTATGCTTGGTTTCATTCCAGCCTTGCCTAAACACCAGCTGATGATTTCACTAATTGGCTCACCTCTTCAACTAACTCACCTATAGTTAAAATGAAAACTTGGCCCACGATGGAATGAGTTTGAGACCCCTGGTCTATCCCTTGCAATAAAAAAAAGTTTTTACTTTAACTTTTTAGTACTTAAGTACATTTCAAAGTAGAAACGTTTTGACTTTTACTCAAGTGTGTTTTTAGCTTTTACTTGAGTAATATTTTGAGACGGTATACCCATACTTTCACTTAAGTATAATTTCTGGGTACTTTTTACACCCCTGCGTGTATTCACAAATACTGACACAACTGTCCTTGGACACAGGAAGAACATAATGTGAATTCATAAAATGGGTGAGATCCCCCTTTAATAATTTACAAATGTATATACATTTGTTGATGATTAGTTCCTCATTAACTAATACAGTAGCTTATAAATTACCCATAACTGATCGTTATTATAAAGTGTTAGACGGGGGGAGGTTATGGAGCATGCTAAACAAGAACATGTGTTCTCACACATTCATCACTAAATCACACAAAACTGCAAACGTTTTAACCCTTTCACTACCACACTACCAAAAGGTTAACCCCTTCACTGCGACAATACAGAAGGTTAACCTTTTCACTGCCAACCAACAAAGGGTTAACCCTTTCACTACCACACTACAGAAGGGTAACCTTTCACTACCACAGACGGTCTGTAGTGTGGTAGTGAAAGGGTTTAATCAATATTTCACAAGTAAAGTAAAGGAATTAAGGAATGGGATGAGTCCTGCTAAATGAGTCCTTCATACTGTATGTACATTCATTGAGAAATAAATTATGCATGGAAAGAACTGTGCCTTTGTGTTCCTTCAACATTTAAATTTTTACAATTTAGCTGAACGCTTTTATCCAAAGCGACTTACAAGTTCTCTACAACAGGTTGATTGATTGATTCATTGAAACGTTATTAACAGATTGCAGAATGGGTACAATACCGTACAGCTCAATACAAACAACTGCTAAGAGGATGAAGACCAGAAAAATACTTTTGTCATGTTTACATAAGGGTCAGTGTTACGGACGGTGTCCTTATGTATGTATGTATGTATGTATGTATGTATGTATGTATGTATGTATGTATGTATGTATGTATGTATGTATGTATGTATGTATGTATGTATGTATGTATGTATGTATGTATGTATGTATGTATGTATGTATGTATGTATGTATGTATGTATGTATGTATGTATGTATGTATGTATGTATATAGAGGGAGTAATGTATGTTATCTGTTGTATATACCTATAGGCATGTTTTGTTTGTTGTTGTTTTTGTCTCCCTCCTGTGTAACATATCCCATTCTCAGGTGTCTCCCAGTCCCAGTTGCAGCAGCAGCTGGTCAATCAGCAACTCACCCCAGTGCAACGGCAGGTGAAGCTGATTCTGCAATCAACATTCTCTCTCCCTTCATATACCCATTTTGTTTCAGTGTTAGTGAGCTGACCAGGTGCGGAACCAGAACTAGCCGGGGAAGGGTCAGATGGAAGCAGGGGAAAGACGAGTGCAGCCGACTATGGGCGAAGGGGCGGAATGGAGAAGGAGTGTGGGTGTACCAGCGTTTTTGGTTGCTCGTGTGGAGAGGAAAGTGAGGTGACGGTGACTTCAGCCAAGGAAAAGGAGACGGATGGTGACAGTATGTAGTGTAGTGAGGGAGAGGAGAGCGGGGGAGAAGGGTGGACGACGGTGGAGAAGAAGAGTAGGGGAAGTGAGGGGAAGGGGAGTAAGAGGAAGAAAGAGAGGGGAGATAGCTTGAGTGGGTCAGAGGATGAGGGTAGAGGGAAGGATTTTGTAGAAGGGTTGAATGTAGTGGTGCGGTTTGAGGGAGAAGACGGAGTTAGGGAAATAGAGCCGAGTCAGCTGTCAAGACTCATTAAAGCACAGTTAGGAGAGGTAAGGTACGCAAGGATGTTAGGGGATGGGAACTTATAGGATGTGTAAGTGTAGTGCAGGTGGAGAAGGCCAGGGAAATAAAGAGCATTGGCAAAGTGAAGGTCTGTGGAGTAGCGATAGTATGGGAGAAAAGGGATGGTGGTTGCAAGGGGGTGATTAGTGGAATTCCAATTAAGGTTAGTGAAGAGCAGCTGTTAGGAGAGTTGAGGAGTGACGAACGTAATGGGAAAGTTAAGAGTGTAGAAAGGATGAAGAGAGGGGCAGAGAAGGAGGAGACAGGGACGATAGTCATTCAGTTCGAGGGTGAGGTTAGTCCGAAAGTGGTATTTTTAGGGTTTATGGCATATAGGGTTAGGGAGTTTGTGCCGAAACCGTTGAGGTGTTACAGGTGCCAGGAGTTTGGACATATAGCTAAGGGGTGTAGGAAGGGGCAGAGATGTGGTAGATGTAGTGGGGAGCATAAGTATGGGGAGTGTGAACAGGGAGTGGAGCCGAGGTGTTGTAGTTGTGGTGGGAAGCATAGTGTAGGGTATTGGGGTTGTGAGGCGATGAAACGAGAGGTAGTGGTCCAGCAGGTGAGAAGGGAAGGTAGGATTTCATATGCCGAGGCAGCTAGGAAGGTAGTACAGGGGCAGCAGGACAAGGGCCAGGGGTTTAGAGAAGGGAAGTTGGCAGTGAGGATAGTGCAGAAGGGTCAGGGAGAGCAAGAGAGGGAACTGGGTTTTAGGAAAGGGCATCTGACAGTAGAGGAGGTACAGGAGGAGAAGAGGAGGGTGTGGAGGGAGAAGTTGGAGATAGTGGCCTTTGTTTCTTCAGAAGAAGAAGAAGAAGAAGAAGAAGAAGAAGAAGAAGAAGAAGAAGAAGAAGAAGAAGAAGAAGAAGAAGAAGAAGAAGAAGAAGAAGAAGAAGAAGAAGAAGAAGAAGAAGAAGAAGAAGATGTAGCCAATTACTTAAACATTTTCTTCACAAACATAGCCACAACACTGGTAAACAAACTACCCTCCCACTCAGGGCGTTATGGGGTAGAACACATAGTAGCTTACTACAAAAACCTAGGGGTCCGCAAGGACGACTTCAAGCTGGAAATGGTAACAACAGATAAGGTACTCAATAAACTGAGCGCCCTCCAACTTAACAAGGCCACTGGCCATGACAACATCCCCTCCAAATTCCTCAGAGACTCAGCAGCCGCCATCACCCCAATCATCACACACATAATAAACCTCTCCATAAAACAGGGACACGTCCCCAAGGACTTCAAAATTGCGAGGGTGACCCCTCTGCACAAAAAGGGCAGCAAATTAGACCCAGGCAACTACCGCCCTGTTTCTATTCTCACCTCCATCTCGAAAGTCATGGAAAAAATAGTCTATGAACAGGTCGAAAAGTACCTAGCGGAAAAAAATCTAATCTACGAATTCCAATCTGGCTTCAGAACATCCCACTCCACTGACACATGCCTTCTCTATTTGAATGACCACATCAAACAAGAGGTGGACGCAGGCAAATACTGCGTCATGGTCATGCTGGACCTACAAAAGGCCTTTGACACGGTCAATCACTCCATTCTGATTGACAAGCTAAAAGCAATTGGTTTTGATAGTCTATCAGTGAGCTGGATGCAATCCTACCTTGAGGGGAGGGAACAGATGGTGGAGGTAAACGGTACCCTATCCCCCCCCCTCACAGTGAGCTGTGGTGTTCCACAAGGAAGCATACTAGGACCGCTACTGTTCCTAATTTATGCAAATGACATGTCGTCAGCTTGTGACTGCAACTTGTTCCTGTTTGCGGACGACTCAGCCCTGCTGGTCTCTGACAAGAACAAGTTACAGGTTGAAAAAACCCTCAGCTCGGAACTAGGCAGAATCTGCATATTGCTCGCTGATAACAAACTATCATTACACATGGGCAAAACAGAGTCCATTCTCTTCGGTTCAAATAACAAACTCAGCAAGACCGACGGCTTCTCAGTTACAGTGGGTGACAATAGTGTCACAAGGAAAGATGAAATTACCTACCTGGGTTCCATCCTAGAGGCTAATCTCTCCTGTGACAAAATGGCATCCAATGTAATAAAAAAAGTGTAGTAAATTCCTACAGAATCCTACAATAATCTAAGGTTATTTTAGTACAGGACAAATGGGATTGCTTATCTGGAAGGAGGAGGAAGGGATCATGTTGATAGAATTGTTGGTCTCTTCATCTGACTTAAAGCAGATGAAGAATTAAACGTGTAGCCAGACAAAACCATGAACTATAGTTCAACTCAGCATTTATTTGAGCCAGAGGCCAAGGTGAATAAGAAGTTGCCTTTTGCATACAAAAGATTATCAGAAAACATTAACAGGGCTGCCGTGTACAGAAATCACAATAAGGTTTGCATTCTCAAACCCCAATATGTACATAAACAGTCACTCGTTAACATAATTTGAACATACATTGACAATACTGTAAGCCCTTTTTGTATGTAAGTAAGCCTGGTTTCTAAGCTAAGTTTACATTACATTCTAACCAAACAGGGTGTGTCCATTTCGGCTTACTTACATACAACAGCACAGCAGCAGTCTCTCGATGGTGGGGAGCGGGGAGCACGCAGATCGGGGTTGGGATCTGGGCTCCAGTCTAACACTTTGTCGCCCCTTATATCTTATAATTTCTAGCCAATAATAGCACATTTTACTAATATGGTCCTCCAATCCGGCTGGTTCTTCTGGAGGTTGGGTCTTGTCCCACGGGTGGGGGCTGGTGTGATGTCATCTGGTGGGGTGGTGTGAATAGCCCCCTCCTTTGGGCCATAGCTTCTCATGTTTGGACAGAGAGGGGGCCTGCCTATGGCCCCCGTCGTCGTCGTCCTCCCGGGAACAGAAGGGCCTACCTATTACCATACAGTACTAACCAGATTCATTGTAAGTTACCTACACCAACCTTTATTTACCAGATAATATAACAGTGTTAAATATACCAGGATTTAGATTGAGTCCCCATTTCATCTGTGGGGTGCAACTTATTTACATAGTCTTTGTTGTCTCCTGATTACATTAGCTTGAGGGGGCTTTATGACCTGTAACTGTTCTCAGTCTGCTTATGAGAGGGGGTTGGTGTAGAATGTCTGTTTTTCCTACATTATGACTCTCTAATTATTCACACCTATTAATTATGAAATTCAACGTCAATACTACCACATTCCCCACTTTGACGATTCTTATTGTCACATACGATATATTGACTTGATTTTCGATACATACTAACCATACATTTTAATAATAAAAATCATTTTTTCAAAATTAAAAACCATTTTTTCCAAATTTCTCCATTTTTTCTTCTTCCATTTTTCTTTGGTACATATCATCAATTAGCTTTTGCTCCTCAAGGCTCATAGCCAAAGGCCTACTTTTTAAACAACAACTTTTGGGCTTGTTGAAAACAATAAAACAATTTAATCTAATCATTATTGTTCTGAAGGATCAGATTAAACCGAATATATATATTTATTTATATATATATATTTAATTGTATTTGTATATCCCCTGATATCCCTTGTATATTCCTTGTACAATATGCATTGAATATCCCTTCTAGTCTACTGAACATCCCATAATAGTCTCCATTCTACCATTGGACGAGACCTTGGTGCCAGGTCGCCATACCCCTCAGACCAGGTTCAATCGTACCGCTCAACATGTATGGACAAGTCCTAGTTCCGCGTAGGAATATGTCTACCGCACCACTAATGGTACTATTTGTTCATAGTGCGTATATATACTGCGCTATTAAAGTAGAGCTTTCTTTTAGTCCAGTTCCTTACCCTCCAACAGAGTGACAGACGCAAAAGCCTCCCCGCGAACCACGTGTGGGCAGTAAGGCCAATTCGGCCCAGTATCGGCATTGAGACATCGTGTATATTAATATTTGAATAGTCATATTTGGCACTATATCGTCGAGTTGGACGTATTCTATTAAGCTAATAATAGTCTATTCATATGTAGTGCCTCGTGCGGTAAGAGTTCTATAGTAATCAGCACCCCCATCGTTTCGGGCATCAGCTGGACGCTTATCCAGGGTGGTTGACCCCACGTGAAGCTGCACCCGAGGAGCTCCAGGCCAAAGAGCGAGTGGACCTGTATATTGGATTATTCTACCGACGACGGCTAGCCTTCCCCGGCTTGGATTATGCTTTGAGTACTTTGATTATTCTATGGATAAAGGCCAACACTGCGGTGTGTTGGAAATACCCCCCCCCCCGGAGAGGACGACAGGTGAGAAGACGCTCTACACGACGAGGTCGCCTCACGTCTCTCCATCGTGGACCGGAGGACGCCGGCCACAGAGAGTCCAACGGCTTTCATCTGTGGATCGAGGATCGCTGGGCACCGGGTCGCACGACTGTGGGCTCTCCCAGGATACCCTCGGCCAGACGGGATACAGCCAGACTCTACCCCCCCCCCTCCAGCTGTCCTACAAGCAGTCGGAACCTTCCCCTAGTGTATCCAGCTATATAATCATTCAAGTATCATTGCTATTGTTCCCTAAATATTCCAGGTTGTATATTTGCTTCCTGCGCAATCAGAGATTGGACATTCGATATTGATCTACCTACGAATACTCATTTGCCATAAAAGTGCATACTATTTCAAATCATAAATGTAATTAAGTGATCGTTGTACATACCTTTTGCTATGTATTATTATTAAACGCAGACTTTCGACTTGGTACATTTGTGTTGGATCCGTTTTATCAGGTGGGAGTGTTCAACATATTCATACCTAGTACTGGGTGGCCAGAGTCTAAAGTACAAGAGGTAGTGGTAGTAAGTATCATATCTAACAATACAGTCAGGGAATTGTACCCCTCAGTTACAATTGGTCCTTCGAGCCGGATGGTAATCAGTGTAATATTAATATAGTGTTATTAATATTAAAATGGCCTATGATGAACACTCCACGAAACGATCCTCCTAACCAACAACGCCCGCGGCGCAAACGACAGCTCCCTCAGTACCTAGAGGCTTACGCTGTCAGTCAACAACCTAGTCTTCTACCAACAGTAAACGCGGTAAAACTAGAAAGTAAAATTATGTCTAACCCTAACGACCAGGCTACCCCGACCATAGAGGCCCCTATGGGTTCTAACGTAACTGACCCAGCTCACGGTGGGGACCAGGGGGAACCAGACATGACTTTACACCCCGCCAATACCGAAGAAGTAGTCCCCGACGAGTCCCGGGAGGAAGACAACACTACCGAGAGAGAACTCGGCACGGAAGAAGATGAGGAGAGCACCGTGGAGATAGAGCTCCAAGACTCCGCACGGAGTACCCCAAGGGACGGCTCCCCTATACAACCGTCTTCTCCCAGCGAGGCAGAGAGGACACTACAGCAGGCATTCCTCGTCAGCCTGAAAGCCTCTACTGAACGCGATAGACTCCAGGGTGAACGCGATCGATTGCAGATACAGCAACGGAGCGAAGAAGAGCACATACGCCTGGAAATAAGACGCATTCAGATGGAAGAGAATATGGCAAGAGACCGGGCCGACGCCCAGCGCGCCGCCACCGGTGCCCAGAGAGAATCGGATCTCACCAAGCGCGAAGCCGAGCGCGACAGAGCACAAGCGCAACTAATAGAACAGCTGATCAGAAGGACAACACCCCCTCCCTCCACCAGAGGCTCCAGGAACTCGTCTAGACATCACTCCAGGGCGGCATCCCCTAGCCGAGTAAGCGACCCTGAACTTGACCAACAGACGAGGTTTATACCCCCCGCAGACCCCCTTCCCCAACCGGTCCAAGCGAGACCCAGCCACCGGGAAGGAGCAGCATACACTGCGGAGAGGCTAAATCAGAGACTACAAGCCCTGGATGACCTAACGGAAGACGAAGAGGAAGAGGAGGAGAACCACGCCCGACGACAGCACAGTACTCTACCGGACCAGGAGGTCCAGTACAGCCCAGGCTATACCCCCGCGGAGCTGCGCTACAGACCCCCGACGCTATTCACGGGTGAGCACGACGCACGACCCGCACCGAGGAACAGCACCTGGACCAGCGGGCCATGGTACACAGCCGGTACCAGCCCACGCCAAGGAGCAGGAGGAGACTCGCCTAGGAGGCCTCTCCCCCAACGCTCGCCGATGTATCAACAATCCGCGTCATACATTGGCACACCTATGGTACCAGACTTCACCCAGGAGAACCGGGCCCAGTATACGGAGCTCCGCATGTGTCTGGAGACAATGTTGGTGGATGTCATTGATGAACGCCATAAATACGCGATACTACTGAAGCATTTAAAGGTACCCCGCGCGCACAACATAGCGCTCGCCTACGCCACTTCCACGACCCCATACACCGCAGCGCTGGTAGCGTTGGACCAGAGATATGGACGTATATGGGATTACGTGATCCAGGAGATCAGGCACATCGACCGCCTACCCCCAGCAACAGACAATCGAGCACTGGACGACCTGTCCATCAGAGTGCAGTCCCTGGTAGGGATGCTGGGAGCGCAGAGGGAAAAGGGTAGGCATGAACTATACGCCAACTCAAATGTAGAGAGGATCTTGGAGAAGCTACCGCCCGCCCGACAGGAGCGCTTTAGGCGGCAGAGAGACCACCGAGACCCTAATGGCCCCGAACCGAACCTCCTCGATCTAGCCGACTTCCTGGCGAGAGAAGTCAGCAGCTTACGGCTAGATACATTCGGACGGAGCACCCCTGGCTCCAGAGAAGGAACCAGGAGACTAAATGATGGAAGAAGATCGGTGACTGTCATGCACCAATCGGAGTCAGTGCCAAGCAGTAGGAGCCACAGTACCCCCTCAAGAAAGGAGAAGTGGAAGATAGTGTGCCCCTACTGTGAGAAAGAACACTGGCTGTCACAATGTGACTCATTCCCCAAGATGAATGCGGAGGAAGCGAGTCAATGGATAAAGTCCAACAGACGCTGTTTTCGCTGTGCGCGATCACACATGGCAGCCGAATGCCGCTTAAAGAAAAAGTGCAGTCTGTGCGATGGAGCCCATCTGGACATACTCCACGACAGTAACAGACGGCGGCCTCCACTACCATCAAGCAGCAAAGCAAGCGTCATGTACATCGACCCCGCCAGCAGCAGCGGAGCCAGAGTGCTCTTAAAGGTAGTCCGTGTGACATTGAGCTACCAGAATAAAGTCATGGACACTTACGCCGTCCTTGATGACGGGTCAGAGAAGACCCTTCTGCTCGCGTCCGCTGCGGCCCAGCTAGGGCTGCGGGGGAGCGAAAACCAAATGACAATTCGGACAATAAGAAGAGATTTGAAAACGATAAAGGGCGAGAATGTCTCATTCTCTATCGCAGCAAGCGGCCAGCCCGAGCGACGGTACAGGATTACAGACGCTTTCACCAGCCAAGAAATAGGACTCTCGCGGTACACATACCCCGTAGCCAAGCTGATGGAGAAATATGTACATCTACGCAAGCTACCGATCCCACTCATAGACGGTGCTACCCCGACACTGTTGATAGGCTCCGACCATGCAGACCTCATTGTCCCGATAGACCGGGTTCATACCGGACCCAGAGGCTGTCCTGCAGCAGTCGAGACCCGCCTAGGATGGACTCTCCAAGGCCCACTCGCCAAATCTCTCAACCGAACCACAGCCACTAGCTGTCTCCACTCCCGAGTCACAGAGGGAGACACCGCACTCCTGCAGCATGTAGAGAGGCTATGGACCTTAGAACAAATGCCATTTAAGAACGAAAAGAAAGACATTCGCTCTAAAGACGACATCTACGCCATTAACCTCCTCGAGACGGGAACAAAGAGAGTCCCAGTCAGCGGCGTGTTGAGATACGCCACGCCACTCCTGCGGCGGGAAGGGATGCCTACCTTTCACGCAAAGAAAGACGCCACAGAGCGGTACCTACTAAACACAGAGCGGCGCTTAGCCAAGGACCCCGCCCAAGAAAGTGTATACCGCGCTGAGATTGAGAAGCTCATCACAGCGGGACACGTCACAAAGATTGACATTAAAGAGGCCGACCAGACGACTGAATCGTGGTACGTGCCCCACCACAAGGTTCATCACAACGGCAAAGACCGCATCGTGTTTAACTGCAGCTACCAGATCGGATCCCAAAATCTGAATAAAGAGCTATTGCCCGGTCCTACACTCGGCCCCTCCCTACTAGGCGTACTACTCCGCTTCCGCCAGGACAAGGTAGCTATCAGCGGGGATATCAAAGGGATGTTCCTGCAGGTGAGATTAGTAGAGGAGGACAAGCCCCTGTTGCGGTTCCTATGGAGAGAGAGGCCAGGAGATGAGCACCCAGCCATCTACCAATGGGAAGTCCTCCCTTTCGGAACTACATGCAGCCCATGCTGTGCTACATTTGCACTACAGAGACATGTCGCAGAGGACCCAGCAGCGGACGAAGAGGTCCGACACAGTGTGAAGAACAGCTTCTACGTAGATAACTGTCTACAAAGCGTTTCGACCCAGGAAGAAGCCGAGGCTCTCCTACTTAAACTCTGCGCCTCTCTGATCAAAGGCGGCTTTGATCTCAGGAAGTGGGCCAGCAGCGATCCGCACGTACTGCGCAGCCTCTCCTCCGAGGACAAGGCAGCGAGCAGCGAGACCTGGATGGCCACAATCCCAGGAGAAGCCCAAGAGATGACACTAGGACTAGTATGGCGCTTCAAAACAGATTCGCTCCACTATAGACACAAACCCCTGACCACGGAGCAGGGAAGGTCGACGGCAATACCGACCACCAGACGGAGTGTGTACAGAACACTCGCCCGACAATATGACCCGTTAGGATGTATACTACCGTACACCACCAGGGCAAAGATGATTTTACGAGCATTGTGGGACAAGGACCAGGGCTGGGACGACCCCATTCCCGCACAGCTTGCATCCACCTGGAGAGAGTGGGAGATGGAACTCCACTCACTCCCAGGCGTTAATATACGCCGAAGCTACTTCCCACCCACGGTGAGGCCAGAGACATGTAAAATGGATTTACACGTCTTCAGTGACGCCTCCGAGGTCGCCTACGGATCAGTAGCCTACTTGCGGGCCCAAGAAGAGGGGGGAGAGATCTACACAGCATTCATCCTCGCCCGCTCGAGAATAGCCCCACGCAAGCAACAGTCTATCCCACGTCTAGAGCTCTGCGCAGCCCTCGCAGGAGCGCATCTAGCCACGCTCATCCAACATGAGCTCACCATTCCGGTGCATAGAACAATCCTGTGGTCAGATTCCACGACAGTACTCGCCTGGATCAAATCGGATTCATGCAAATACAAAGTCTTCGTGGGAGTCAGAGTCACTGAGATTCAAGAGTTAACCGGAGAGTTAACCGAAGAAGCAAACTGGCGCTATGTTGATACAAAACACAACCCAGCTGACGTCATCACCCGGGGAATGTCCCTAGATGACTTAACCCGTCATAACATCTACAGTGACGGACCAGCATTCCTCAAGCTCCCGGAAGGAGATTGGCCCACGCCCACCCCGAGGGAAGCAAGTGACGAGGAGGCTGAGAATAAGAAACCCATGTTCTGTGGATTGAGCACTGTTGTCTCCACAGACCCCAACATAGACGATTGCATTACCATAGAGAGTGCGCAGCAACGGACATTCCTGCGGCACCACCCAGAGATTAAGTCCCCCGCTGATATGTCAGCAGCTGACTACGAGGAAGCAGAACTGCTTCTACTGCAACGAGCCCAGAGAGACTCGTTCCCCGATGAACTAGACTGTCTACAGGGAGGAAAGCCCGTCCCATCAGACAGCAGATTGATTCATCTGGCCCCCGAGAGTGACACACATACCCTCATCAGAGTGGGTGGTCGCCTGTGGAGAGCCCCCAATTTACCGGATGACATTAAGTACCCGATCGTATTGAACAGCCGACACAAGGTCACAGAGCTGATTATAAAGAAATACGACGAGGATGTACACCACGCAGGAGCAGAGAGAGTCTTCGCGGAAATCAGACGTCGTTACTGGATACTTCAAGGAAGAGAGGCGGTGCGACGCTTCCAGCGAACCTGTCTAGACTGCCGAAAGTGGCGCGCGCAGCCCAGCATACCACGGATGGCTGACCTACCTCCATGTCGCCTCCGACTCGGCGACAAGCCATTCCACTCAACAGGCATGGACTGTTTTGGCCCGCTGCACATAAAGAAAGGAAGAGGCACCGAGAAGCGGTGGGGTATTGTATTCAAATGCATGACCACCAGAGCGATACATATCGAGCTCCTTCCGACCATGAGCGCAGACTCATTCCTTATGGCCTTCCGAAGATTCACATCACGGAAAGGAAAACCGTCTACATTATTGTCCGATCACGGGACAAACTTCAAAGGCGGAGAAAGAGAGCTGAGGGAGAGCTTCCAAGCTATGGGCCCAGAACTTAAGACCCACCTCGCTCCAGCCCAGATTGACTTCCAATTCAACCCCCCAAACGCACCCCACTTCGGTGGAACTTGGGAACGAGAAGTACGCTCTATAAAGACAGCCCTGTACGCAGTACTTGCGGCCCAGACTGTGGCGGAAGAAGTCCTAATGACAGTCCTCACGGAGATTGAGGGAGTATTGAACTCAAAGCCCCTCGGTTACGTCTCCAGTGATGTAGCAGATGTCGACCCAGTCACCCCCAACACCCTCCTGATGGGGCGGCTAGATCCCGTGTTACCCCAGACAATGTACCGGCCTGAAGAAGCGAACGGCCGACGAATGTGGAGGTACAGCCAAGTATTAGCCGACAAGTTTTGGAGCAGTTTCCTACTGCACTACCTACCGTCTCTACAGACCCGCCAGAAGTGGGTAAAAGAGAGAGACAATTTGACGGAAGGAACAGTCGTCATGATTATTGACCAGTCACTACCCAGAGCTATGTGGCCGGCTGGCCGCGTAAGCAAAGTGATCACCGGTGCCGATGGCAAGGTCCGAGCAGCTGAAGTACTCGTCCAGGGGCGCATTTACACCCGTCCTGTGGCGAGGCTCATAGAACTGCCCCGACTCCCAGACACAATCGATGATGACCATGACCCTATGACTTTGTGAGTTGACTGACCCTTACAGCGAACCCTTGAGTGGTAGACAGTGCGGTTAATCTGTCTCTGCTTAACTAATTGGGTTGGGACCAATTAGGGGGCGGCTGTTCTGAAGGATCAGATTAAACCGAATATATATATTTATTTATATATATATATTTAATTGTATTTGTATATCCCCTGATATCCCTTGTATATTCCTTGTACAATATGCATTGAATATCCCTTCTAGTCTACTGAACATCCCATAATAGTCTCCATTCTACCATTGGACGAGACCTTGGTGCCAGGTCGCCATACCCCTCAGACCAGGTTCAATCGTACCGCTCAACATGTATGGACAAGTCCTAGTTCCGCGTAGGAATATGTCTACCGCACCACTAATGGTACTATTTGTTCATAGTGCGTATATATACTGCGCTATTAAAGTAGAGCTTTCTTTTAGTCCAGTTCCTTACCCTCCAACAGAGTGACAGACGCAAAAGCCTCCCCGCGAACCACGTGTGGGCAGTAAGGCCAATTCGGCCCAGTATCGGCATTGAGACATCGTGTATATTAATATTTGAATAGTCATATTTGGCACTATATCGTCGAGTTGGACGTATTCTATTAAGCTAATAATAGTCTATTCATATGTAGTGCCTCGTGCGGTAAGAGTTCTATAGTAATCAGCACCCCCATCGTTTCGGGCATCAGCTGGACGCTTATCCAGGGTGGTTGACCCCACGTGAAGCTGCACCCGAGGAGCTCCAGGCCAAAGAGCGAGTGGACCTGTATATTGGATTATTCTACCGACGACGGCTAGCCTTCCCCGGCTTGGATTATGCTTTGAGTACTTTGATTATTCTATGGATAAAGGCCAACACTGCGGTGTGTTGGAAATACCCCCCCCGGAGAGGACGACAGGTGAGAAGACGCTCTACACGACGAGGTCGCCTCACGTCTCTCCATCGTGGACCGGAGGACGCCGGCCACAGAGAGTCCAACTGCTTTCATCTGTGGATCGAGGATCGCTGGGCACCGGGTCGCACGACTGTGGGCTCTCCCAGGATACCCTCGGCCAGACGGGATACAGCCAGACTCTACCCCCCCCCTCCAGCTGTCCTACAAGCAGTCGGAACCTTCCCCTAGTGTATCCAGCTATATAATCATTCAAGTATCATTGCTATTGTTCCCTAAATATTCCAGGTTGTATATTTGCTTCCTGCGCAATCAGAGATTGGACATTCGATATTGATCTACCTACGAATACTCATTTGCCATAAAAGTGCATACTATTTCAAATCATAAATGTAATTAAGTGATCGTTGTACATACCTTTTGCTATGTATTCAAACTCAAACTTTCGATTTGGTACATTTGTGTTGGATCCGTTTATCAGGTGGGAGTGTTCAACATATTCATACCTAGTACTGGGTGGCCAGAGTCTAAAGTACAAGAGGTAGTGGTAGTAAGTATCATATCTAACAATACAGTCAGGGAATTGTACCCCTCAGTTACAATTATACCTTTTAATAAAACACAATTTTTTAAAAACCCATTTTTTCTAAGTTACAGCACTTTTGATTCCACATTCTTTCATAAGATCTGGGGGAGACACAAAAATTTGTATTCTTTTTACATACATTTTGCTTTTTTCTCTTGTTAATTCCTTTTCTAAGACAGCACAATCACATTTGCATAATCAATCAGTTGGTCTTCTCACCTATCCTCCCCCCTTTATGAACATATCATGGTCATAAAATCCTACCACCTCGTCGTCACATCCAGTCGGGCAGGGAAGGCGGAGAATCACCAAGGAGAAAAAAATGTCACCACCCCACTTTGGCCATAATCCACGCCTAATATTCTACTTATGTGAATGCGTCTAGTACCCCTGCGTTGTGTCATAACCTATATCAGTTGCTACCGTTCAGTTACCTCCCGTTCAACATACCAATCAAACACCACATTCCACAGAGGCCCTCGCTCAACTTCTTGCACAGTCTCTGACCGTTTTTGCCTCCCCCTTCACCCCGTTTGTAGGCCTGTGATCTCGTCACATTCTGACCCCTGACTGTATTTCCTTGGATCTACAGACGACTCTGCCAGTCTGGCGGTTTTCCCCAAACCTTTGGCTGCTGCTCTCGGGGCTATTTTGAAGGAGGGGCCAGCGTCCACAAGCGACCTCTTTCCACAATCCAACAATCTCCCACAGGAAATAACTGAACAGTTTCACACCATTGTGTCGTAATCTAATGAAATGTATTCCTACACATCCTCCATGATTCCTCTACCTGTGATGGTCCGTCTTCCCCCCTCCACTGAAATCTGCGAGGGAACAAACACAAAACAAATTTCTTTTCACATATTTGTCAAATATTTTCAAGAGAAGCCAAATGAGTAATCATATGCAAACGCGATGGGGCCACTTAGCTTTTGTTGACACACTGTTGACGTTCTGACGCCACTTCCTTCAGCCTCCAGCTTCCTCCACTCACCCAGACCATAACAGATGAGAAATAAGAAACAAAAGGCAAATAATCAAAACAATATTCCAACAGACCTCACATGTGAAATTAAATTACCATTCATACCCAAAACCGCAAATCAATAAAATCAACAAGCTCCAAACTTAGACCACCTCAATGGTTATTTAGAAAGAAAAGAAAAGAAATTTAAAAACCTTTCATCCAAAATTCATCACACCACTGTTCCATTCACACATGTCAGGCCACACACTCAAAAATTAAAATAAACATATGTACTGAGTGACTACCCATTCTAAAAGAAACAATACCAAATGAAAGCAATAAAACTAAATAAAATCACTTTAACTCTTATCGCTCTGCAAATGACTATGTGTCCCTCGCTCACATTACAGTTTCAATCACCCACTGAAATTAACACATCCTGACACGCACTCACACGCCACTCAATTCATTCACAGTTACACTGATCATTTGAACCTAAACAAATACTTTCAAACTCCAATTCATTCACAGTCCCACTGATCATTTGAACCTAAACAAATCGCTTTCAAACTCTCTCTCATACAACTCGTTAATCAACCACAGACCGACAATGGGTTAGTTTTGTTTCTCCCTCTTCTGCTCTCTCATCAGGCTACACTCATTTCCGGCTAATACAATCCACACTTAATTTCTACACTCCTACCTACTGCCAGAAAGAGTCTAGGAACTCTCCCTCAACGACAGAACCTCAAAGCATTCCTAGTACCTTGAGAGTCTACCGCTATTCCCCCTAACCAAAAAGCTAGCCCTCCAAAAGTCATAATCCCATTGAACGACTACCTCCCTGATTGTCTCACTCACTCACCCAGCTGTGTTCTGTATTAGCACGCTTCCTGTCACACCTTCCATGTCCCTTGTTGTAAAAAACAACTATCAACTGTTATCTCACTCTACAACTGTCTTCTGCAATCTTCACCTCTGACCTCTACTTCCCCTGCATCTCTCTGATTAGCTCCGTTCCGTCTTCCTGTCGTATAACCGCCCCTGTAACAGCTGTAACAAATGTTCTCTCCTATCTTCACCTCTCTCCTGTTGCGTCTAATCTTACCAGGCCTGCTTCGTCATCCTGTCATAAAAAACAACAGCCATTGTAACAGCTGTACATCTCGACCCCCCTCGGGCCTTGTGACCTGCCTCAAAAGGATTCCTACCCCCCTGGGCAATATAACCTTCTCCACTCTTGTCTCTTTTGCTACTGGCACCTGGTGCAAGCTCCTCACACGCCCCTTGTCTCATATGCAAGCCCCCCTGCGGCCCTGTTGGCCCCCGGGCCTACAAAGCCCCATTATTTCCTGTAATCAACAAAGGGTTAATCATTGCACACAAATCATCTATAATAATTTCAAATGAATAAAACACACATTCCTACTGCCTCCAGGGGAGGCTAAATCCCTTCCCCCCAGAGGTTAGGTAGCACATATTTGCAATTTCACCTAGTATTATCTCAACTACTGTAAACACAATCATATCATTAAAGTTACAGCACTCAAACCAGTCCCCCGCCACTAAGTTATCCTATTGTGACCCCCGGACTCGCAATCAATAACATACATCTTACATCAGCCTATGTAATTCTAAATGGTCTTAAAGCTATAATAATTGACCGTATTTCAACATAGCAATGCAACCAAATAACATGCCAACAAGCCTAAAAATCTGACATTTTAACATCAATGTATTCTATACAAGCATCATTCATTTCAGCATAACATTACAGTGGTTAGTCCTAAATGTGCACCAAGCCTCAATTGTTGTCAACAGGTTTAGGTATGTTCCTATATACAAACGTGACAAATGATTCTACTGTATCTTACTTTTGTATGTATTTAGCTGTACTATTTTTAATCAATCAACTACTCCTCCCCCCTTGGATAAAAATATCCCTGTGTCAAACGAGCGTATGTAAACCAACCACTAACAATGTTACATGTCTTAGCCCGTGCACTTGTATCAAATCGCCAACGCACTAATAAAACTGCTTTCTCACACAGACAACAAGCCTCCACCCACAAATTATAATCTCCCATAAGCCTGAGACCTGTGTCCACATAATAACAGTGTACTAAAGATTTACCTCATACAAACATCTTAAAATAATCAAATCACATTTGTACACGCACAACACACACCTAAGCAATCCTATCAACCACCACTCACTAGAAAGCACATTATTTATCAGTTAAGTTCCCATCATGCTAAGTCTCATAACTGTAAACAGAATATTCTGGGAACGCTTAGCCCTGTATACAGGTGACATGTGATTATAATGTAGATGTATTAACCAAAATATGACGCAAGCGATATGCCTCACCCCACTAGGTCAAGACTCCCCCTGTGTAACATATTTATTGCCCATTTATTACAAGTACAATGTGTGTCTGGTATATGAATCCCAGTGTAAGTTAAGGGCATGTATTTTAAATCATCCCACCACATGCTACACCTACATAATTTGTAGTAATACCACCAAAACCCACTCCCAGAACATTGTTTACAACCCACAGAATGCACAATATACAAACCCAATCATTTTACATAATGCAGAATATTCACTTGAATGCACAATATACAAACACAACCATTTTACATAATGCAGAGTATACCCTTACCCGTTATTCCTGTCCCCTGAGCGAATTACCACGAATGCATTGATCCACGTTGTACCGCGCATGCGCAGTAGCCAACGGCGCACACCGGACGATGTATTACGGCAAAGCACAATCAATATCATAAACGCCTTGTTCCAACACAACACACTGCCACGACATCCACCGCGTTCTTTAACTCTTCCCAAACATCATTCTCAAAACTCGAAACGTAACCCATCTCGCTCGCCAACTCCACAAAACAACGGCACGCAAGCTAACTAGCCTAGCCAGCCCCATGCAACGTTCAATGCCCTCTCGGGAGCCGTGCCTCTCGAGAACCGTTCATTCATGTAATCTGCTCAGTACCAATCCAACTATAAACAATTCACACATGCTTAAAATAACAAACTACTTTAAAAGAAAAGAATCTTTAAAACATCCCCACCTTCCAACGCCGCACACACAGTCCAACACGAATCATCTCTCCTACCCTTCTCTCCGCCTGGCTCTGTAGTACCGTGAACGTTACACACTCCCCATTCAACACCATGACGTCATCAAGCAGCGACCTCTTAATATCGTACACAATCGTTACTGCATCAATAATAACCCTCAAAACGGGCACAATCTCCCCAACCTATGCCTCGATACGCTTCTCAACAATAATTACCGCCACAGCGTTTCGTCAATTCTTCCCACATCGTCGTCGTAACGTCCCCAGTTTCACCGCGGACTTTTCCACAGAGCTAAGCTAGTTAGCCCCAATCACCAATATGACTCGCCCCAGACCCATGATCGTTGGTCATTAAAATATCATAACAATACAACAATAAGCTCTTACGTTTCGTCAATCATTCCTAACCATAGCCATTGTTCACACATTCAATCATATTGCCACTCCTAACCACAAATAAAAATACAAACCTCCATTCAGACTCACATACTATTGTCCCTCGAACGTCGCACGGCAGCTCTCACATCCCGTCTCACTCTATTCAATAACTACCGCGCGACTATTAAACCGAGACCAAGTGTAATCGTACACATTTCTATACTGAATGTTTAAGCTTACCATAGCTTTGCAATCGAATTCCCACTAAGTACTTAATCAGTCATCTTAACCGAAATGTTTCCAAGCGCATCGTCCCCCGTTCCATCACAGCGCACGCAATTGATCAACACGCCGGTATGTTCAAGATTAAAAAGGATCTTTCAGATCTGCTCGAAATACGCCCTAAAAATGAACATATATCTTCATTTAATTCGGCTGATAGCTTTTCGCAGATATCCATGTCCTGACTACCATTGCTCAGCCAAAAAACTATTATTATTGAAGCCCCTTGAACACGCCAGCCCCGTTTATATTAACCATTACGTGATAATCCTGTAATCGCACAACACGTTCCCTGATTCATGCAGATCCTAAATCGTCTTCACCATTCCTGATTTACATGTTCCAAAACAGCGACAGAGCCCTTACACACCCGGCTCTCCCCCCATTTCAGACACGCAAAAATTACCAATCATTACAGCGCCCTTTTCCTGAGAATAATTCTAGGGTTCTCATATACTCAGGACGCGCTCCTGTCGCACGCCAACCAGATTACCGAGCATTCTGATCAATAAAGCCTTCCATCTGTTGCCATCCGACGCTTTGACCACCCCATAATCAGATAGTTATGCCCGCTTCTACGTCATCATATTACAATAACATGAGGCCTCCTCTTTACTTCACACATTCCTATATGAGGCATTATCTTAGCAACCCCCCTCGTATAGTTCATAAAGTATATTCCATACGAGACTCAACCCCCGTGGCCCGCATAGGCCGGGAACGGCCTCTTGTGTCTGAACAAACACACAAACATAAAAAGCCCACGTTTGCATGTTCACTGCACAACAAGCGCGATCCCTATACCCCCGGACATCCTAACCTAAGCCACCGCTCCCCCATCCCTGTATGCAAAAGGCCATATTCACCGTGGGTCCCAACTAGTGGCGTACACAACCAGCCTTCATCCTGTCCCCCTGTCCTCCATTCCAGACAACAAGCCCCTGTCTGCAACTTCAAACGCAGCAACCCCCAGCTCTTTTCCCTGCACGTCCCCAACACACAGCAAGGTCCAGAGACCTCACCGCACCTCTTCAGGGGGGGGCACAACAGGGTGGGTAAGAACGGCACCATTTCTGTAGTAAATTCCTACAGAATCCTACAATAATCTAAGGTTATTGTAGTACAGGACAAATGGGATTGCTTATCTGGAAGGAGGAGGAAGGGATCATGTTGATAGAATTGTTGGTCTCTTCATCTGACTTAAAGCAGATGAAGAATTAAACGTGTAGCCAGACAAAACCATGAACTATAGTTCAACTCAGCATTTATTTGAGCCAGAGGCCAAGATGAATAAGAAGTTGCCTTTTGCATACAAAAGATTATCAGAAAACATTAACAGGGCTGCCGTGTACAGAAATCACAATAAGGTTTGCATTCTCAAACCCCAATATGTACATAAACAGTCACTCGTTAACATAATTTGAACATACATTGACAATACTGTAAGCCCTTTTTGTATGTAAGTAAGCCTGGTTTCTAAGCTAAGTTTACATTACATTCTAACCAAACAGGGTGTGTCCATTTCGGCTTACTTACATACAACAGCACAGCAGCAGTCTCTCGATGGTGGGGAGCGGGGAGCACGCAGATCGGGGTTGGGATCTGGGCTCCAGTCTAACACTTTGTCGCCCCTTATATCTTATAATTTCTAGCCAATAATAGCACATTTTACTAATATGGTCCTCCAATCCGGCTGGTTCTTCTGGAGGTTGGGTCTTGTCCCACGGGTGGGGGCTGGTGTGATGTCATCTGGTGGGGTGGTGTGAATAGCCCCCTCCTTTGGGCCATAGCTTCTCATGTTTGGACAGAGAGGGGGCCTGCCTATGGCCCCCGTCATCGTCGTCCTCCCGGGAACAGAAGGGCCTACCTATTACCATACAGTACTAACCAGATTCTTTGTAAGTTACCTACACCAACCTTTATTTACCAGATAATATAACAGTGTTAAATATACCAGGATTTAGATTGAGTCCCCATTTCATCTGTGGGGTGCAACTTATTTACATAGTCTTTGTTGTCTCCTGATTACATTAGCTTGAGGGGGCTTTATGACCTGTAACTGTTCTCAGTCTGCTTATGAGAGGGGGTTGGTGTAGAATGTCTGTTTTTCCTACATTATGACTCTCTAATTATTCACACCTATTAATTATGAAATTCAACGTCAATACTACCACAAAAGTCAACCAACGAACTCGATTCTTGTACCGGATCTCCTCTCTGGTAAACAAGAATACCCTGAAGACTCTGGCAGGAGCACTCATTCAGGGGTACTACGACTATGCTTGCACCTCATGGTACCAAAGCACCTCAAAGGCGCTAAAAACAAAATTACAAACATCTCAAAACAAATTGGTCAGACTACTGCTTGACCTTACTCCTAGAACCCACCTCACCCCTGCCCACTTTGACAACCTAGGATGGCTTAGAGTAGACGACAGAGTACAGCAACTTGCAATGGGCCTGGTCTACAAGATACACTACACGACCAAGGTACCCATGTACATGTCAAAATACTTCCCAAAGGTCAGTGAATACCACGATCACAACACCAGAGGGAGCTCCACAAATCATGTTAAACCCAGATTCGGCTCAAATAAGGGACTAAACACGTTTCGCAATTATGCCACATCAATGTGGAACGCCCTACCCAAAGCTGTAAAGGAATGTGGATCACTACCCACTTTCAAAACCTCTCTCAAGGGACACCTACGGGAGACTGCAATTCAAAACTGGCCCCTGTAAATATCCTAACCCAACCCCCTCCAATGTACAGTCATTTACCTAGTATGGTTTTGTCAATAGTCCAATGTACAATTTTGTTTGTTTGTACAGTGTCTCCCCCCCCCCCCCCTCAATGTACAGTTTTGCTTGTTTATACAGTGTGTCTCCCCCCCCCCCCCCCAACCACCTCCAATGTAAATTACCCAGTATGGTTGTCAATATCCCAATGTACCCAACCCCCCCCCCCCACCCAACCTCCTCCAATGTACAGTTTCTACGTCAAATGTATATACTCCCTTTTCTTGACTCCTTCTGTATCACAAACAGTACTGTATTTGCAAATCTGGTATGTCATAAATGTATAGATGTAGCAGTACTGACTATCTGTATGTCATGTATGTCATATATGTCCTGATGAATTGAAAATGGGGGACCCTGATGTAAACAAGACGAAAGTCTTTCTCTGGTCTGCATCCCCTTAACAATTGTGTGTATTGAGCTGTACTGTATTGTACCCATTCTGCAATCTGTTAATAAAGTTTTCAATCAATCAATCAATCAAGATACCCTGGGTCTACATTTTGCATCACCTAGGTGACCTACTGTTCAAGACACCAGCCTTAGAAGTGAGCACCGCCACCTGTACTTTTGGGCGTCCGCGCCTGTAAGGGGGGGGTGGGCTTTAATTTGCTTTTGATATTTCATTTGGTGCTCACTGGTAAGTCCTCCTTGCTCTCTGTGTTGCTGATTTGTGTTTTGTAAAATAAATATTATTATTTTGCAAATTGCAAGTTTTGTGTCACTGCACCCTCACCTACCCTGTCTGTGGCCTTGTGTTGCGTCTCCCTACTGGGGTGCGTAACAGTCAGCAGCAAGGGTACAACTCTGGCAGCTAACTAACATTGTTCATCAAACAGTGTTGATTTGTGTTGGTGCTACAGTCTTGAGTGTATTGTAGTATAAACATATTACCATAGTAGGTAGTAATATAGGCAAGGACGATTATTTAGTAGCAAAGTGCATGATAGTAAAAGACAGTACGAAGGTGTTTTTAGTCAACGGCAGAGTCAATAGTTTGGTCAGAGTTTCAGCAGAACATCTATCCGTATTTAATATCAATTTATCAAATGGTATATTGCCAGAGAAGTAGAAGGAATCTCCACTGCCCAAAGATAAAAGATCCACAGTTACAGGGCAAACAGTTGACCCATTAATCTACTTCCAATGCTTAGCAGGGTGATTCATTTATTTTTTAACGGATGCAGAAATAGTACACTGCCCAAAGATAAAATATCCACATTCATGGGGCAAACAGTCGCCCCAACGCTGAGCAGGGTGATTATAAAATCTTTTTTTTGAACAGATGCAGAAATATTCAATTATAAATGATAAAATAATACATTCCAGTCTCATGCATATGGTGTCAAGAGAGCAACTTTATCTTAACCCTTTCACTACCACACTACAGACGGTTAACCTTCTGTAGTGTGGTTGTGAAAGGGTTAACCCTCTGTATTGTCGCAGTAAAAGGGTTAACCCTTTGGTAGTGTGGTTGTGAAAGGGTTAACTCTTTGTCGTGTGGCAGTGAAAGGGTTAACCCTCTATTGTTGCAGTGAAGGGGTTAACCCTTTGGTAGTGTGGTAGTGAAAGGGTTAACCTTCTGTAGTGTGGTTGTGAAAGGGTTAACACTTTGAGTGTGGCAGTGAAATGGTTAATGTTGAGGGAGAAACACAAGAGGTCACTGCTGAGAAATTGCTCTCATACCTCAGTTGACATTGTATTACCAAGAAGTGCACCGTCAAAATTGTCAACAGCGTTAAATTTCTATAGGCGTTCAGATGATCAGACATTCATGCGCATGCATTATGTGTACACTCACACACTTGTGTGGTTGTTTTGTTTTCTTGTATGTATGTCCTGTGTGATGTCAATAAAGTGCAGGGGTGTAAAGTACAAAGTACAATTACTCAAGTACTTTACACCCCTGCACTTTATTGACATCACACAGGACATACATACAAGAAAACAAAACAACCACACAAGTGTGTGAGTGTACACATAATGCATGCGCATGAATGTCTGATCATCTGAACGCCTATAGAAATTTAACGCTGTTGACAATTTTGACGGTGCACTTCTTGGTAATACAATGTCAACTGAGGTATGAGAGCAATTTCTCAGCAGTGACCTCTTCTGTTTCTGTTTTTGGGGATTTGTACTTTACTCAAGTATTATTAGGTTTGTATACTTGTACTTTTACTCAATTACAAAAAAAACATACTTTTTACTCCTTACATTTAAAATGCAGACCTACAAAGTACAAATCTCGCAGGTCCAACCATTTTAATTTGTATATTTGTTTCTCTGGCCAAACTAACGTTAACGTTATTAATCCTGTGGCCGCACTTTATTTAAATACAGCCAATCAAATGCCCATCAATGGAAAATTAACCCACCCATACCCATGCTGATTGGTCCTTGTGCAAGACTAGAAAGGGGGGATCTTTTATTAAACACCTGCTATCAGAAGAATAGACAGTCAGAGTGACAAGCTACAGAAGATGGCCACAAACGATAGTGCGAGTGATGAAGAGGACAAAACGGAACATGTCATTGCCCCGGAATAAAAAAAAGTTTTTACTTTTACTTTTTAGTAGGCTATGGACCCAGGGTGTTTTTTTCACCGATACCAATTTTTTTTGGGAAATATACTTTTGGATATTGCAACTACTACAGAAAAACTTGAGTACACAAGTTCAAGTTCAACTCAAGTTCAGACCTATGTTACTCTATTTCATTAGCACTAAAAGTGAATTTTCTTTATTGTATCAGAAACTTCAGAATGTTATCTTTCAAAAGAGACCAGGCTCATGTATGTGCTAAGTATAAAGTATAGTATTTTGGTTTGCAAAAAAAGTATGCAGTCCTCAAGTTCAAGTTTAAAAATTGCCACTTTTAAACTTTTTTTTTACTTTTACTCAAGTGTGTTTTTAGCCAGATACTCTGACTTTTACTTGAGTACGATTTTGAGACGGTACCCATACTTTCACTTTTTTTACACCTCTGATAAAGTGCATAACAACACTAATCGATGAAGACAATTGTGAGGTTTTTGTCCGTTGCTCACCTACTCGCTCTGTTCCTTTAAGCCTACTCGCTCTGTTCCTTTAGTTTTCTGTTAATCAATTGCATTCTCCTCACCTCACTAGCCCCCACCCTCGCGTTCGTTTGCTCTTCAGCAGCCACACCCTTGGACTACCTGTCATTATGTGTTTGATTGGTCTGGTGCCAAACACACACTTCTAGTTTCAAGTATCAATTACCTTCACGCACCTGACGTGTATTCTAATTAGTTCCCCTTTGGGCTTTAAGTACCTCGCTCTTCCCCTCTAGCCTTGTCGGGTCGTTCCGTATCATATCTCTATCACCAAGACTCCTTCGGGAGGTTCTCTGTCTGTTATGCTGTTTTCATCTCCGGCGTGAGAGGCGCTCTAGCCTTCGCCTCCTGTCGCCGTTTGCCTGGAAGGAGACACTGGACTGCGCTCTCTAAACTTCCACGGGAGGTATTCCAGTGTTCCACTTCAGACCTCCGCGCAGCAGACGTCCAGACGCGCATCCAGACCTCCGCGCCAGATGCGCTCTAGCCTTCGCCTCCTGTCGCCGTTTGCCTGGAAGGAGACACTGGACTGCGCTCTCTAAACTTCCACGGGAGGTATTCCAGTGTTCCACTTCAGACCTCCGCGCAGCAGACGTCCAGACGCGCATCCAGACCTCCGCGCCAGATGCACTCAAGCCTTCGCCACCTGTCGCCGTTTGCCTGGAAGGAGACACCGCACTGCGCTCTCTAAACCTCTACGGGAGGTATTCCGGTGTTCCACTCCAGACCTCCGCGCAGCAGATGCGCTCTCCGTACCGGCGCGTACTCAAAGCAGACGCGCACCATCCAGACCTCCGAGCCTGGCGCGCTCTTCCGCGCAGCAGATGCGCTCTCCGTACCGGCGCGTACTCAAAGCAGACGCGCACCATCCAGACCTCCGAGCCTGGCGCGCTCTTCCGCGCAGACGCGCTCTTCACTCCAGACGCGCATTCAGACGCACTCCAGATGCGTCCTCCGTACCGGCGCGTACTCCAAGCAGTCGCGCACCACTCAGACCTCCGCTTGGACAACCCGTTCCCCGTGGCGACGCGCTCGCCCTGTTGATCCTGCTCTCTTTACGCACAGCGCCTGGGTGAGTTTTGCAAGACTGTCTTTGACCCTATTCGTTTTTCGTGTGTTTAAGACACTGAAGATATCCTGCTTTTTGTCAGACTGTCACTCACCCAGTGTCAGCTTTTTGGATTGTTCATTGGGATAATATTTGCTTTAACATCGCTCACTGTGTGTATTCACACCGAAGATATTATCACTTGGATTATTGTTTGGACTTCGCTGACTGTGTGTATTCACACCGAAGATACTGTCACTTGGATTATTATTGGGACTTCGCTCACAGTGTTTATTTGCACCGAAGATTCTATCACGTGGATTTGTGTTTGGGACGTTACTCAGTGTGTATTTACACCGAAGATTCAGTCACTTGGATCACTCTGTTTTGGGACAAGTCACTTCTCCTGTCACCTGCTCTGTTCCCAACTGTACTCTGAGCTAACCCGCTCCCTCTCTCCCTCTCGGTCCCGTTTACCACCTCGGAGAGCTGCCGAGAGGAATCTGCAGAGCGGCTCTGACGTCACCGTCTGCTTCCCCAGACGAACCATCCCGGGAGAAGCTGCAGAGCAGCAACATTCTTCTAATGCTTGTATCCCAGTCTTTGTCTGTTTTCCCCACTCTTGTCCTCCTAGTCCTCCCTGTCCCCAGCCCGCCTCCGCGGGCCTCTGTCCCTGTTTCCCCTCTCTAGTCTTTCTAGTCCTCCCTGTCCAGTCCTCCTAGTCCTCCCAGTTCCTGCCCTTGTCCCTTGCCCTGTCCTGTTTCCCTTAGCCTTCCCCTTAGCCAGCTCGCCTCCTAAAGGCACTGTGCCCTTTCCCATTCTTGTTTTCCAGTAATTTGTGTTCTCCCTTAAAGGGACAGTGCCGTTTTCTGTGTGTTTCAAGAAATGCCCAGTTCTTGGCTTACTCTCATACCTGTCTTGTGTTGTGCGATTGGGGTCGGTTACAAACCATAACAACAATAACGTTTTTTTTTTGTAAAGTGGAACTTGAACTTGATGTCATGCCACATACCGTACAGTCCATACTTGCACAGCGATGAACCGTGTTGAATTAATGGTCCTGGTCGTGCTAACAAGTCAGTCACCTCTTGTCAAATAAGTCCATATGTGCGTTGGACAATAAAGGCACTACGGAATGTGATGAGTTTGTGAAGGAAATGTGTATATGCATATATCACCTTCCATCATTAGTAAGTATTACTATATAGTACTACCTACAGTACCTATTGTACCAGTATTACTACTATAGTACAGTAGTATGTACCTTTAGCACAGTGTTACTACTACTGTACTACTATTACTACTACTACAACTACTACTATAGTACAGTACTATGTACCTCTAGCACAAGTGTTACTACTACTGTACTACTACTACAACTACTACTATTGTACAGTACTATCTACCTCTTCTACTAGTGTCAGTATTACTGTACAGTACTACCTACTTATTTGTCGTATCTAAAGTGTTGCCATGGCAGCCGCCTATTGATCCTTTAAATCGACTGCCCACATAATGTGGACGCCATGCATGAAAGGGTTAATTGCATTTTGTGTTGTATTGCTTTCTCCTTCTGACTCCAGGGAGAGTAGCTCTCATTAAATTGGCAGATAATCCTAATACAACAATAAATAAATAATAACTTTGCAGCAGTTCTTGTACCAGCAAGTTATAGAACAAGCATGCGTTGGCTCAAGTACGCTGTTACTACTGTAAGCCTTTGACTTACCGTTTGCTTTTGTGTCAACACAAACAGATTCTGTTTTTGAATATGTAATATATGTACTTATTTGTAATGTACCTTCTTCCTGTGGTCAATTAATACTTGTACATAATGTACATTGACCGCCCCCATTCACACACATTCTGTACACTGATGTTGTGCGGCTTGTGCCAAGTGTTGCTGCTGCTCTGTACCTGCAAGTAAGGTTTTCACATATTTATTTTTTTGTCACAATTTTAATAGTTATGTTATAATAAAATATAATTAGGATAATACTGTTTTATATTTATGTATCACCTTATATTTGAATAATTTCTTAAATGTATGTATAGAACTACATTGTTACTTCGTTGTCACAGTTATTCTAGTACCCTATGTTTTACTCTGTTCCCTATGGGGGATTTGTTTACAGTGCCCCCTGCTGTTCAGTTTCAGTTTGCTGTTCTGCTTCATCTTCTGCTTTAGCCTCTTGCAGAAGAGAGCAGCCCTAAAAGTTTAAGTTTATTTGGATCCCCATTAGCTGTTACAAATGGCAACAGCTAGTAGCTACTCGTCCTGGGGTCCACACAAAACAATAAATACAAACGAAGAACATAATTACAAATAAAACCAACAATAACAAACATACGAAACAATATACATAACATAATCAAACATAATTCACCCCCCCCACACACCCATCCAACCCACCTCCTTCTCCAATACCAAAATATTACAAAATGACTAGTAAAATTATAAAATTTTATATATCAAGCATTGTGCATGTTTACTTGCTTTTTAAAGCTGTCTTTGCTTGTTGCTTGATTAATTTCATATGGCAACCTATTCCACTGTGAGATGGCCCTATACATAGCAGTTATTTTCATTGCATTTGATCTCGGTAGACGAATTGAATCATGACCCCCAGTAACTTGTCTTGTCCTGTGCTCATGTCTGTCTTGGTAAAAGGTTATTCTTGAGTACAGGCAGCTTGGTTGTTTAGACACCAAAGTTATATTCCTGAATAATGTTAGTATAGGCTGCGTGTCGATCTGTCCTCTACTTTCAACCACGCAAGATCAGTCACTATGCATTTGGTCTACACCTGTTCTCATAGAACACCAGAGTGCTAAACGAGCTGCTCTATTCTGCACAATCTGAAGTTTGTTAAGATTTTTTTGCTGCACTTAACGTAAGGTTATGTATATAACCAAGTTCTATGAGTTATGGTGACGCTCAGCATCATACTGCACTGTACTTCACTTCATGCACGAGCCCTGAATAAAAAATTCCACCATGTACCTTTACATCCCAACATTCGTCTGGCCACACCCCCATCCGCTTACCTTCATAAGCAGGTGTGTGGTCACCTACTCGCCTCCTTCCCAAACTTTCACCACAAGGCGAGATCAAGGGCCGCAGCGGTGTCTGATGCTGAGCGTCACCATAACTCATAGAACTTGGTTATATACATAACCTTACGTTCTATTTCGTTATGGATCTCGCTCAGCATCATACTGCACAAGGGAGGCTGAGCGAGAGCCATAGCCCGACAAATGTACCCCGCTGAGGCCCCCCACAACCATCAGACCGGGGAGGACCGAGCCCCCCCGACCCTCCCTAATGGAGGATACCCCCCCTATTGGAGGCTTACGGGAGGGAGACGGATCCGACCGTGCGAAGAGGAACTCAAGCAACCCAACACACAGGGTGAGCAGACCGTGGCTTGACCCCACGACTACACACACGCACAACCCGCATGCCACCAGGGAACGAACGGAAGGAACAACCTCGTTACTGCCCCCAAAATCACGGGGACAAGAGCAAACCCAACCCTGTGGCAAGGCTGTAGCAGCGGAGCGCGAAGGAAGACCCAGACCCACCGAAGGGACTGGATCCCCCGGAAAAAGGGGGCCCGGAGAGGTCAATGACGCCAGGCATCAAGACCCCACCAGGCGGTCACTCAGTGACACCGCCCCCCACATCGCCAGCGTATTTGGATAAGGCCCCTCCAAGAGCGGGCCCTTTCCCCCCAATAGCACACCGCCTGGCACACTGACCCTGCAGAACAGGCAGTCAGCATGGCCGTAAGCACTCAAAAAGGTTAACCAACGGAAGCAGGCAGCGCACCGGGGAAACCAGGCAGCAGGCTGTAACCTGAGCCTGGAGCACTGCGGACGAGACAGGCGCCAAAGGAGTCAGCTGAAAACAGCCCCCACGACGGAAGGGGCGTATGCTGGCATTGTTGATCACCATGACAAAGCCTCCATCAAAAAAAAACCACCCAGAGGGGTCGAGGCAGAGAAGGCTGACATGATTGGCAGACGTCATGAACGTGCAGGGGCACACTCAACCGGGCAACCCGGGAGTTGACACTGCTCCAACATACCAGGGAATCAACTACCCTCTCGGTACAGACGGTGGTTGTTCCTATAACCCCTCAAGAAAAAAGGGTTATCCCAGGCCTACGGTATCAACGAAACTTTACTTCGGACCGGGCCCGGCGGCTCGGGAAGCACACAGGGTTACCAGAGGAGGTCCAGAAGACCACCCCAACAGCCCCCTCTTCGCCATGCGTGAGAGAGGAGCGAAGAAAGGAGAACCAGCCCCTTATGATAGTGCCAGGTACAAAAGAGTACCCAACAAAGGGTCTCCAAAACGCCTAACCCTGTGACACCCGGGCCGGTGTACCAGAACAGCAGATCTGCATCCCCGGCGGAAAACGGGTTTAACTGACCTGGACCAGCGCGACCAGACCAGTCCCGTGTCCTAACCACGCCGACATGCCCACTCCAGAAGAGGGGGTAGGTATGCGTGTCGATCTAAAACATGAAAAGAGGGCGCCACCCAGATGGTCCCATTTGGACCGTGCTCAGTGGCCCACCCCAAGGGCGTGAGACCCCTCTACCTATGTTCTGATCTATTCCGTTAACATCCCCCAGATATGAACGAGAATTCATCGAGACAACCTAGTAAACTGGCGCTCGGAAGAGACAAAACTCCATCCCAGTTGCCCTATAAAAACGCTGTTTTAATAACAAGCAACCAAGGCGCACTTAGCCCCTGCGTGATTCTTAACAGAAACACACTGAGCCAGCACTATGTATGCGTCGAGACCCAAACACATCAATGGATAGTCTAGCAAGACACCAAACATTGTTCCTCCATGTCGCCTGGGAGAACGACACAGAGCCGTCGTGCTTCATGTTCCTTCCTTTTTATTTAAAAAAAGAAAGAAACACAGACTGACATGAATCCCACGTGACGCAGCTGAGGGTAATTTTTTTTTACATTTTTACATCCCACCACCCTCGCCATAGGGAGGAGACGGAAATCCCCAGAGAGACTTCCCACGTGAGCTATATAGATTGAAAAGAATATATTGCAACATTGAGCTATGTAACACTTGGGTTAGGGCTCTCCGAGGAGGAGGCACTGAACCAATACACACTCAATAATCGAATTGAATCGAATACACACACAATAGAGCAGAACTCCTTTTTGAAGTTCTACTCACCTTGACAATCTGAGGAGGAGGCTCTGAACTCTGAGGAAGCTCCCTCACAGGGAAGGAGAGTCCGAACTCACAGAAGGCACTTCTCCCCGAGGAGGAGCTTCGTGAGGAGGAGCTCTGACAACTCCCTGAAACCGATCCATAACATGGACCCGAACAACCCACGGAAGTCTTACCAACAGAGCTCAGTGACATACTCTATGGCGGGGGAATTTCCGCGGTGCACACGCCCAATCTTCCAGGGCGTGGGACCAGGAAACTCCCCCCCCCCTCTTACCCTGTAACGTGCCGAACAGCAACGTGACAGGAACCTTGAAGGACAGGAGGCTTTAACCCCTGACCAATCAGAAAAGGGGAGGAAAGGATTACCAGTTCACCCCTTTACGACCCCACACCCATGATACGATGTGATGACAAGTAGAGCATGACACAGTCATAGCCTGCTACATGAAGCATCGAACAGCCTCACATAGCTCATGTGCTAACCTGCTATCTGATTTTTACTAAGGAAAAAACACAGAACAGAGAGGACCCCTTTAAGAGCCCCGGTACCAGACTTTACACATGTGCTTCTGTGGGCCAAACCTAACCCAGTTGTAGATCACAAGACACACACAACCCTTCATCACAACAAAAAATCGCAAAAGTACACTCTAGGCTACAGAGGAACGCCGTTTTTCATAACGAGAGAATACAGAATCCTCGATTATGTATTGGCCACATGCCTTGCTAAGCACACATGATAAGTGACCAAACAATCTTTTCTTTAGGAAAATTTTTTTTCTCAAGCGGAAAGCACAACCCCAGCAATTAAGCAGAGGGTTACATCGTATCCCCACAAACACAGTGACACAATATATTGTAAACAATATGTCTGAGAGGAGGGTGGGGAAGCCCCAGGGAAACCGGGGGGACCACCCCTCCTTCCTTACCCTTGATACGACCAAGTTGAACAGGTAACCCTGTTAATATGTGAACACACTGTTCATTGTCATTACAGGCTGAGAAAAGAATTCATTCCTCAATCACATGTCACTAAGCATAGCTTCATAGGTTAATTAACCCCCTTAGTTGTGAGTTCACGTTACATGAACACACAGTGACAAGACAATTCACACACAACACGCGTCGTATCCTCAATGTATTGCAGCAACACACGTTTTGGAAAACATCGTTATTACAAAACATTTAGAAGGGAAGGAAAGAAGAAGTGTTTAAAGTCCGGTCGGGACCTTCCTACCCTGAGCGCAGGCCAAGAGAACTGCAATCTGGCTAACGGGACACCAAAGTTGAACACAGCATCACCTGTGTTGGCGACGAGGGTAACATCGCTGCGCCACCCAGCCGCTACTTTTCTCCATGTTGACGCAGTCCTCGCTGGCAGGGCTCCCGGTGTAGGTTCGACTAACATCCTCTGTCAAAGATGACGTCGTAGTCAGAGTGTTTAAGGCATGTTATAGTCATAGAAAACGTTCAACAGTGTAGCATTAAGCTAACAGCCGTCCAACTGATAGCAACAAGCTAACGTTTACTAGCCTGGTAAACACAGCGAGCTAGCGCCGCAGCTAACAGCTGACTGGCTAACACAGTAGGCCACAACTAGCACGCCAGCTAAGCAGCTATCCGACTGATAGCAACAAGCTAACGTTTACTAACGTTCCATCTCGAAAGTCATGGAAAAAATTATATACGAACAGGTCGAAAAATACCTTGCGGAAAAAAATCTAATCTAGGAATTCCAATCTGGCTTCAGAACATCCCACTCCACTGACACATGCCTTCTCTATTTAAACGACCACATCAAACAAGAGGTGGACGCGGGCAAATACTGCGGCATGGTCATGCTGGACCTACAAAAGGCCTTCGACACTGTCAATCACACCAATCTGATTGACAAGCTAAAAGCAATTGGTTTTGATAGTCTATCAGTGAGCTGGATGCAATCCTACCTGGAGGGGAGAGAGCAGATGGTGGAGGTAAACGGTACCCTATCCCCCCCCCTCACAGTAAACTGTGGTGTTCCACAAGGAAGCATACTAGGTCCGCTACTGTTCCTAATTTATGCAAATGACATGTCGTCAGCTTGTGACTGCAACTTGTTCCTGTTTGCGGACGACTCAGCCCTGCTGGTCTCTGACAAGAACAAGTTACAGGTTGAAAAAACCCTCAGCTCAGAACTAGGCAAAATCTGCATATGGCTCGCTGATAACAAACTATCATTACACATGGGCAAAACAGAGTCCATTCTCTTCGGTTCAAATAACAAACTCAGCAAGACCGACGGCTTCTCAGTTACAGTGGGTGACAATATTGTCACAAGGAAAGAAGATATTACCTACCTGGGTTCCATCCTAGAGGCAAATCTTTCCTGTGACAAAATGGCATCCAATGTAATAAAAAAAGTCAACCAACGAACTCGATTCTTGTACCGGATCTCCTCACTGGTAAACAAGAATACCCTGAAGACTCTAGCAGGAGCACTCATTCAAGGGTACTACGACTATGCTTGCACCTCATGGTACCAAAGCACCTCAAAGGCGCTAAAAACAAAATTACAAACATCTCAAAACAAACTGGTCAGACTACTGCTTGACCTTACTCCTAGAACCCACCTCACCCCTGCCCACTTTGACAACCTAGGATGGCTTAGAGTAGACGACAGAGTACAGCAACTTGCAATGGGCCTGGTCTACAAGATACACTACACGACCAAGGTACCCATGTACATGACAAAATACTTCCCAAAGGTCAGTGAATACCACGATCACAACACCAGAGGGAGCTCCACAAATCATGTTAAACCCAGATTCGGCTCAAACAAGGGACTAAACACGTTTCGCAATTATGCCACATCAATGTGGAACGCCCTACCCAAAGCTGTAAAGGAATGTGAATCACTACCCACTTTCAAAAACACTCTCAAAAAACACCTAAGGGAGACTGCAACTCGAAACTGGCCCCTGTAAATGTCCGAACACAACCCCCTCCAATGTACAGTAAATTACCAAGTATGGTCTTGTCAATAATCCAATGTACAGTGTTGTTTGTACAGTTGTACAGTGTCCCCCACCCACCCCTCCTACCCAACCCCCCCCCACTCCTACCCAACCCCCCCCCCCACTCCTAACCAACCCCCCCCCCCCCCCCCCCACTCCTAACCAACCCCCCCCCCCCCCCCCCAACCACCTCCAATGTACAGTCCCCCCCCACCCCCACCTACCCAATCCAATGTACAGTTTCCACGCCTAATGTATATACTCTTTTCTTTCTGGACTCTTTTTGTATCACAAACAGTACTGTAATTGCAAATCTGGTATGTCATAAATGTATAGATGGAGCAGTACTGTCTATCTGTATGTCATGTATGTCATATATGTTACGATGAATTGAAAATGGGGGACCCTGATGTAAACAAGACGAAAGTCTTTCTCTGGTCTGCATCCCCTTAACAATTGTATGTATTGAGCTGTACTGTACTGTACCCATTCTGCAATCTGTTAATAAAGTTTTCATTCATTCATTCATTCATACTAGCCTGGTAAACACAGCGAGCTAGCGCCGCAGCTAACAGCTGACTGGCTAACACAGTAGGCCACAACTAGCACGCCAGCTAAGCAGCTATCACCTGAACTGTACACAACGACATAACAAGCCACACTTCAGACAGGCCGCTGTCCAAGTCCCTCCCCTAAGAGGGAAAAGAAAAAGAATGTCAAACACAGTTTTCAACGGTGATCCAGACATACAGCGGGGCCAGCACAATTCCCATTTCGGGCTGCAGCCGACTTTGAGCATGGAACTCCCGATAAAGAAGATCCTATGCCCACATTTCCTCGTTAGGGTGTACTTTCATTCACAGACCAAGATCCTCCGACCGCCGTTTAAGCCGAGCAGAGGACCCCAGCCTGGAGTCTGCGTTTCGTAAATTGTCAGCTAACCCCCACAGCATCAACAACAACCAGAGCTCGCAAGCAAAACAGTACGTACCCCATCCTGGAAACAACCGCTTCTCACAACAGTCGGTGCTTCCCACAGTCCAGCTGTGTGGCCGGAGGGCAACCCCATCCAGCCGCAGCAAGGAGGACTGTAGCTGGGGAGCATGTCAGCGGCGTGAGCTCCTAATACGAAAAAGCCGCTGAAGGTCGGAATGATCATCATCTTCCAGACACTCCAGTAACGAAGACAATATCGCCGTATTTTCTCGAAAATAGTGAGAGAGAAAATAAAGATATGATGTCAACGTATCTTCCCGTTCTTTTGTTTTCCAACTTTCTTCTACTATCAACCTCGTCAAGTGGGGATCTACCGAAGGCACTTCCTTGTGGTGAAAGTGAAGAAGGAGGCGAGTAGGTGACCACACACCTGCTTAAGAAGGTAAGCGGATGGGGGTGTGGCCAGACGAATGTTGGGATGTAAAGGTACATGGTGGAACTTTTTATTCAGTGCTCGTGCACGAAGTGAAGTACAGTGCAGTATGATGCTGAGCGAGATCCATAACGAAATAGAACCAGATTGCTGGGCAGTAGTAAAGGTGTGATAACACCAAGGTTTGAATAACCTGTAAGAGGGTAAGTGGCGTTCATAAAGAGGAGTATCTTCTTATCATAGATATTCCTTTCCCCATTTTACTAGTCACCTTGTCAATGTGATTCTGCCACGTTATAGCTGTTCATCAAGTAGGACTCCTAGAAGTTTAGCCTCAGTAACCTGTTCTATACAGTTGCCTTTAATGGATACTATTAATTTGTTCTGATACATCAGGGGTGTCAAACTCATTTTCACAGAGGGCCACATCAGCATTATGGTTGCCCTCAAAGGGCCAAAGACCGTATAAATGTTAATGTAATGTAAAATAAATGTAGCTACACATTTACATATTGTTAAACATGTTGTTTCTGTATTTATTACTTATTCAAGTTATACATATTGCATATGCATTTGCATAAATGTAAAAATATATGTTAGCTTATGTTATTTTAACAAATAATTTTAGTTTATCAGAACCCCATATTACTCCATCAATCAATGATCAAACCATTCAAGTAAATAACAAAGAAGAATATCATCAAATACAAGCTATGACATTAAGTTTGTTCAAAACCTTTTTGTCACAGTCAAGAGGGGCAGAACTAACAACTGTGAGCTGCAAAGAACACGTGGGACAGATGTAGCAGATGTTACAAAAACAAATGGCTGCACACAACCTTGCAGAGGCCATACATCCAACTAATGGAATAGTTTAATTAACTTTAATTAACAGATTGCAGAATGGGTACAGTACAGTACAGCTCAATACACACAATTGTTAAGGGGATGCAGACCAGAGAAAGACTTTCGACTTGTTTACATCAGGGTCCCCCATTTTCAATTCGTAATGAAATTGCTATTATGTGTCTGCATGAACACACAACTGTAACTGTACTCAAAAATAACAAAATAAGGGTTGTCTCAGTTCACAACTATATTGGTCAAGTTTTGGGTGGGACTTGTTTGCGTCCCTACAGCTTCTTATTCAATTGAGCGAGATGCTCGGTTATGTCACACAGCCAGTTTGCATCTGACAGTTCAGACAATATTTCTTCAACCCTTTGTTACCTATTCCGCCTGGATCTTTTTTGTATTTTGGGCTGTAAAATTGTCAAAGAATGTCTGAGGAGTAAGTGCTTTTGGCTTTTTTCCTTTGTTACTTCATCAATACCTCAGATGTTCAACATACATGTATGTGTAAGAATGTGTAATAACTAAGGCTGTCAAAGTTAAAGCTTTATTAACGCATTAACCCACAATTATTTTAACACTGCTATTTTTTAACCCAATATTAATGTAAAAAAAAATAAAAATGTTTTACCTGAGCTCTTGGGGGGCCACATCAAATGACGTGGCGGGCCGCATTTGGCCCGCGGGCCGTGAGTTTGACACCTATGTGATACATGGTTTGAGCCAAAAAGTATACATTTAGTCTTTCCTACATTCAGAATCAATTTGTTTTTTATTACCCATTCCAGAATTAAGTCCAGATCCTTTTCCAATTGCACATTTAGCTCATCCATGTTGTTTGATGACATACACTGTAGAATCATCAGCAAACATAGCTACACTAGCCATACTGAGGACAAGTGGCATATCATTAGTAAAAATAGAGTAGAGCAACAGTAAAGTAGAACCATACCGTCAAGACTAGCTGTATTGCCATGTATTTTGCATTATGTTAAAGGAAAACTCCAACATTTTGGGAAATTCGCTTATTTGCCATAAACCCTGGAGTTAGACAAGAAGATACATACCCTTTTTCTTCTCTGTGCATGCAGTAGGAAGACACGCACCGTTAGCCTAGCTTAGCGTCAGTCACTGGAAGTAGGTTCCTCCATTAGCCTAGTTCCAAACGTCTTCCTACTCCTACTGCATGCACAGAGAAGAAAAAGGTATGCATCTTCTTGTCTAACTCCAGGGTTCCCAAAATGTTGGAGTGTTAAGATACATACCTTTTTCTTCTCTGTGCATGCAGTAGGAGTAGGAAGACGCGCACCGTTCGCCTAGCTTAGCGTCAGTCACTGGAAGTAGGTTCCTCCATTAGCCTAGTTCCCAACGTCTTCCTATACTCCTACTGCATGCACAGAGAAGAAAAAGGTATGCATCTTCTTGTCTAACTCCAGGGTAGATGGCAAATAAGCTAATTTCCCTAATTTAACTAGATGTGTGCTTGCAGCCTGCACAGTTACTTAAAACCCTTAAGAAATCATCATGGATGGTGATTTTGGTTTATTGTGCACAGCAGTCGCGGACTGGGACCATAATTCATAATAAAACAAACAAATTTCCTCTCCAACCTCTCCCAGAAGCAGTCGCATATCTACTCCTCTCCCACCCTCCACAGAACACCTCAAGGCCTTTCTCTTACCCGCCCGGAGACGTCCGTACCAGCCCTCTACAGCTCCTTTCCCCAGAGCCTGGATCTGCCCCTCGCTGGAGACGCTCGGCCGTTTTGACCTTTTTCTTTTTACAGCAGAATCAACTCGACTCGACTTTTGACCGTAATATGAATCTAATAAGCTGGGCTTTTACAGCGATTGATCGCATATTCTCGACGAGGAGGCAAAATGCGGATGACCCATTATGCCCTCTTGGGAGCTATCAGGCGGGATACACCATAAATTCATACGGGACCTGGCTCGCGATATGCTTTTTCCCGTTGGAGATAAACGACGTTGAAGACGTATATCTTCTAATTGACATGCTGCTCGGCTTGGGCTCCGTCAGCTGTTGGATCTGGTACTGTCTGAATCTAATTCGGAAGAAGTTGATTCCCATGGCCAGGGATATGGCCGGGATCAAAGACAACCAAATGGAACTGTATAAAAGGATCGCTGACCTTAATACCCTGCGGGGTGATGAACAACTGAGCTCCAAGACCATGTTGGAACGGGGCGAAATCTACCATGTAGATGAACAATCGTGCTTGAAGACAATTCTTGAGAGACTTGCTTCTAACCACACAGAGGAACTGTCGCGGTCTCAGGCCATTCTGGACATCACGTCGGAAATTAGAGACGTGAAAATAAAGATGCCACCGTACCGTGCTAATAGGGGGTATGATGATGGTGATGATGATTAAACTAAATTGACCCAATTTTGACCATATGGCAGCAATTTGCCTTAAGCTGCATGTATCATCTCCCCCCCCCCCCCCCCCCCCCATCCCATTCTGCTGTGAAACCAACCAAGGTCAAGGTCGGTGCGGGGGAGCGATTCCAGGGAGGCGATTCCGGGGAAGGAGGATCGAGCTGTGCTGTCTGGGGGAGATAAGATTGATGAGGCCCCCGCCCCTCCCTCCACCCCCATTCTCTACCCACTCCTCCCTCCGCGAGTATGTCTGGCGCCCACGCCTTATCTAGGACGGCTGCCTCCGACGCGCGTTGGTGGGGGCCCTAAGACTGTTTCATTACCCAATTCCTGTCCCCCAGTCTCCCCCATCCCTCCCCTCCCTCCATCCCTCCCTCCCTCCCGCCACCTGGCGCGACAATGCCTTGTTTTACTACTCGGTGTTGATGCTGCCAACTATCGCATACGGCGTCTCAGGCCTCCTGTAGATGACATGTGTTGAATTTATGCTGTGCCATTGTTACTGTAAAAATGTAATGATTGAGCTGTATGTGTGTGTCATGAATTTCCCCAAGGGGATTAATAAAGGAATATCTTATCTTATCTTAAATTTAAAAATAAAAAAAAAGCATTTGCCAGTCTGCCAGGGCAGCCAGGCCATCGGGAAAACTCCCGCTGCTCCCGATGGTCAGTCCGCTAGTGGTGCACAGGGCTGTAAAAAGGTTTGAAGGAACCTTTGTGGTGTTAGGGTCACCAGCGACCCGTTTCAACGTTATAATATGTAATAACTACCATGTAGTTGATTTGATTAGAACAAGGCTTTATGATATCCTCCACAACACATATATAAGCACAGCAAAACTATGTTTTCACCATTTTGAAGACTCTGAAGGTATCCGCAGAAAAAACGGTATGACTGTGGTGTTAGGGTCATTCTTGACCCGGCAAGGTAAAACTATACTATAAAAATACTAAATATAAATAAATTAAATAATAATAATAAATATAGTAAACTTTTTTTTTCAGAAGTTATATTCTAATATTGTTCTATTATAGTCAGAAAACATTATCTATGGCTTTCACATTTAGTATATTATGATTGAACAACCTCATTTTCATCTTAAAAATAAGGGACATAATGGGTCTCAAGGGCCATAAAATCCAATTACAATGGGATTATATGGTTATGAATGCATATAATGTTAGTTAGGATGTAGTATTAACTATATTGAGTGATACTCCTTTCTTTTTAGTAGTCAGGACTGAGTTAGACCCCGGGTCAACATTGACCCGCTAACAACGGTCAGTGGTGCCAATTCCTAACACAACATGAGGGTTAAGAAAGTGTCTAGTATTTATTTCGGGCCAAAGAAATCCCTGAATGCATGAAGCTACTTTCAAGGTCCTCTTGGTAACTTGCTACTTTGTTACGACTTGGAACAAACAAAATGCCCAAGCACTGACTGCCGTTGGTGAGTTTCTGTAGCCTACTTCAAACTACTTTATTTTCCTTTCGGAACTTCATTTGTGCAGTGGTTAAAAGACAAACATAGTCACAATACATAGACACTCACCACTATAAAAAACACCAACTACATTAAAACTACAGTAAATAACACCACTATAAAAAACACCAACTACATTAAAACTACGGTACTTAAAAGCATGATATATTCAAATCCATATGGAGCAATTCCATATGCATATTAATAATACAGATGATATGCGTCCATCAGGTGGAAGGGGACTCTATTGTTAAGTAGTCCAACATCCACGGGGGGGGCAGTCCGGCCTCCACCAGACCTAGGTGTTCAGCAGTCTGATGGAGGTTGGCACGAAGCTAACTAAGCCCCTTTTATTCAGTGTTGAAGCTCTGTTTCGGCGGCCTGAGGGCATTAGTTTGTAATGGGTGTGAAGGGTGTGTGTGTTGTCCTCAACTATTTGAGAGGCCTTCTTAACTGTCAGTTTCTTGTAGTGGCTCCTACTACATATTCATCTATGAACAATTATCAAAGGATATGGTATCACTGTGCCAAGGGTGTCTTGACCTTTTGGAAGGTAATGGATATTTGCGGAGTTTCTAATGTTTAATCTTTTAAAATGTTAAAAATGTAAACTTATAATAATGAAATTAAATCATGTACAATATAGGAATAGTGAAAATTCAAACCTTTATTGAAATGGATACAAAACTAAAATGATTCCTCTATGAAGACTAATAACACTTAAAGAACGAGTATAATGAAAGTATTTTTGCATTGTTTAACAGAAGGCATGTCAATATAAAGTTACCCAGAATATTATAGCTGTGAGTATTGTGGAAATATGACTAAATCCCCTTGAGAAACTAACAACCTGGTTGGCATCATAATCAAACTGTTTCAGAAAGACAATCTGCTTCCTGTAAAAGATTGAGTCATGTACTCTGTTACCCCGATTCGCCCGTCAAGTCACTCACACTGGTCCCATGAATTATTATTTGAAAGCTTCCTCTATTACTATGCTAACTTGCTAACTATCTCCTTTCAATGACCAGAGGGCCACTCCCCTTTACCATATTGACTGAGCTCAGAGAGGGTGCAGTATAACAGTTATGACAAATCAAATGATACATCTGAAGCTGAAAAAATTACCCTTGTATCATTAACATTCCACGATAAGCGTTTTCTGACTGAATTACAGTAACATAACTGTGGTTCTTTGAGACAAAGTACACCAAACCAAAGAAAAATGCAATGTGGTACAATAACCACTAGATGTCAGCAAACACAATATATAAAAAGACTTAAGATCCACAAATGTATTTATCCCAAGCTCTAACCAAAAACATCTGTCAACTACTTGACAGCAGTCCCATGTTTCAACTTCTGTTTAGGGGCTACCCTTTCATTTACACTAGATCTAAATTGTAATGAACTTACAAAATTTGAATTTGAATTTAAGGAAAGACAAGTGTATTGGTTTAAAGTCTGGTTGACCTATACATTTACATTTAGTCATTTAGCGGACGCTTTTATCCAAAGCGACTTACAAGTTCTCTACGACAAGTCAGCAGGAAGGGTACAACTCTTACAGCTGAGTAACAATGTTCATCAAACAGTACTGAAACGTGGGTGCTGCAGTGTTGAGTGCATAGTAGTAAAGACATATTACTGTAGTATAGTAGGAAGAGTGCATGATAGATATAGATATAGATTGAAGAAGTGTGTTTTTAGTCAACGCCGAAAGATTGGTCGGGTTTTGGCTGTCCTAACTGTGGTGGGAAGTTCGTTCCACCATTGTGGAGCGAGGAGTGAGAATAGACGGGGAAATACATTTTACTGTATTACCAAGAAGTGTAGAAAATGATAGTTTATTCTCCTCCAAGAGGAATTGATTGATTGATTGATTGAAAACCTTTATGCAACCCAGTAGGGAGATTCAGGTGTCCATCACAGCATCAACAGCAAGTATATGTTAAAAACAAAGGCAGACATAATAGAGCTAAAATAGAGCTCAAAAGTGGTGAAGGAGAGAAATAAAGTATATTTCAGCCGGTTGTTGTTATAGTCCACATATCAGATGCTCTAGTCCGCGGCAGGTCGCCCGTCCTGACCCTGTCTGGTTGTGGAGCGTGATTGGGACAAAGGACTGCCCGAAGCGTTTTGTGGTATGTCTGGGGAGGATGAGTCTGTGGCTAAACATGCTCTGCATTGCTGTCAGCTCATCATGGAAGGGGTGGCAGGGGTTCTCAAGGATAGCGTACAGCTTCCTCCTCGTCCTCCCCTCTGCCACCACCGCCAGACTGTCCAGGTCCGCTCCCACCACAGAGCTCTTTACCGGTTTGTTTAGTTTGTCTGTGTTGGTATTGCAGAAAGAAAAGAGGTATTGATTCACAGGTACCGGTATCGGTTCAAATTAGTGCCGTCAGGCGATTAAAACAATTTATCTAATTAATTACAGGATTTGTAATTAATTAATCTAATTCATCGCATTTTAATCGCATAACCATTTTAGGCCTGATATTCTATATTCTATAATCATATTTCAAATTGCATGTGTCCGGATGGTAGAATTCAGTACTGTATCTACAAAACCTTCTGTTTAATCATCTTCCATTTATTCATTTGCTTAGATTTTTCAGGTCTGGTCAATTTTAGTATGGTGTTATTCACAGTCAAAAAAAAAAAAAAAAAAAAATGTAATTGATATTCTCATTTGGTTCATTACAATTTACTCAAGCCTAGTAACAGACACAGTATTTCTGACACTGGGAATACATTCCCTGAGATCCATAGTCCCTAGAATCAGATACCGAGAACAAGCAAATGGACCATTTAAAAAAAGTCTGTAAATGTTTATTCCACGTTATTATAGAATGAATGATAAAAAAAAATACATTTTGAGTTCATTTTCATAACGCGATAATTTGCTGTGTAATTAATTCATCTAATTAACACGATAAACTGACAGCCCTAGTTCAAATGTGAAGGGTACCCAACCCTACATGCACACATCAAGCATTTCATTCAAAACAGTGACTCTTGATGCCAACTACTCCTGTACTCTGTTGGTCGTGCCGAGTGCTATGCAGAGCTTCTGGTGAAAGGCCGGCACCCTCTCCTGATGGACGGGCCAGTCGAGGACGCAGCGTGAACGCAGCATGCTCCGGCGCAGGAACAGGGAGCGGGACAACCTGTAGTCCTGGATGTCCTGTAAGAAGACCAGCAGCACAGAGTCCCTACTGGCCTCAATGACCTGGTGAAGGGCATGGTGGGCTTGAAACCTGGTTGTAGAGAGAGAGAGAGAGAGAGAGAGAGAGAGAGAGAGAGAGAGAGAGAGAGAGAGAGAGAGAGAGAGAGAGAGAGAGAGAGAGAGAGAGAGAGAGAGAGAGAGAGAGAAAGAGAGAAAGAGAGAAAGAGAGAAAGAGAGAAAGAGAGAGAGAGAGAGAGAGAGTGCACACATTGTGTAAGTGAGCGAGTTAGTGAGTGAGTGAGTGAGTGAGTGAGTGAGTGAGTGAGTGAGTGAGTGAGTGAGTGAGTGTGCACATTGTGTAAGTGAGCAAGTTAGTGAATGAGTGTGTGAGGGAGAGAGAGAGACTACTTTTAAAAATGATTGCGCTAAAATGCACCCAATTAACAAAATCCTTTTATAAAAGCACAATATAAAGCATGCAAGAATACCACCCATTTTAAGAATTCACATATGTCCCAGAACAGCTCAGTCAGTGTTTGTGAACACGCAGCGCTCTCTCCTAAAGCTAGAAATCAGAAAAGAGAACCCTCCAATCGATGATGTGACTGGAAAGTAAAATACGGGGCTGTTCCAAACAATTGTAAGACCTCTTACACCCAAATTAGATTTTTTATTCTGGTTCAGACCTTCTACCAATGCTATAATGTAAATCTAATTTGGGTGTAAGAGCTCACACAATTGATGGCCCTATAGAGTCAAAGCCCCCATTCATTGTCTCAGAAGCAGCCCCAGATTTCACATCCCAGATTGGAGGGCTCCGTCTCCAATTCCTAGCTTCAGGAGAGAGTGGTGTGCATGTTCACAAATACAGGGCATTGGAAGAACATAATGTAATTTTTTTTAATTGCTTGATGCTTTCTGACTACATAAATGTAAAATACTGTACATAATAGTAATGACTAACTTGACTTACCGTCTACACCAGGGGTCTTGAAGGAGACTTTCGGTGACGACGAACACGATTTTCCTGGATTTTCTCATATTATCCACAATGGATGTCAGACGCGACTCACCAGGAGCTGAATCTCGATCTTCTATACAGAACTTGTAGTTTTCATTCTCTAGGGGGAGCAAGCTTCTCTCCACCCAGTTACAGTCACTCTCTGCGTGGATGACGTAAGCGTCGTACTGAAACTCTCTGCCCTCTTCCGATCCGGCATCGCTCAAACCTAATGTGCGATTGACCAGAATGTTCCAGTAGAACTGAATCTTCCATCCGTGGAATCGTAGCAGAAACGCTCCCACGATCAATGTCATAACCGCAGTGGTGCTACATATATAGAGAGCCTGAAATGGGGTCATGTCTTTGCAGGAAAGCGGATCAAAGTCCATGACGGTATGGTTGAAGTAAGCGAGGGGAGTGTTGCACATATACTCGTTACTGAGAGCTGGTACGCTGGCGTTGGTTCTGTTCAGCCACGCTACAAACCAAAGCATGCTCCCGCAGGTACAATCAAAGGGATTTCGGTCCATCATCAGATGGCTGAGGTTAGCGAAAGCTGGCTTGAACACTTGTGGCCTCACAGCTGTGATCAGGTTCTTCTGCAAACCTAAAGATTCCAGTGAGTGCAGGTCATCAAAGACCGTGTCCTTGAGACTATTTAGAACATTGTTGCTGAGGCTTAGTTCACGAAGGTCACTCAACCCTCTCAAAGCCTTCACGGGGATCTCGTCCAGCCCGGTATAGTCCATGTCCAAGGCGGTCAAGCTACGCAGCCCCCTGAGAAACAACACTGGCCCACCCGGGTTGGCGCTCTTCCACAACCGGGCTAAGTTGTTGTGTTGGAGCTTCAACACCTTCAGATTCACCAGTCCATCGAACATATCCACGTTGATGTTAGCGATGTTGTTGTTGCTGAGGTCGAGGAGGGTAAGGTTGGACAGGTGGCGGAACGGAGACGGATACAGGTCCAGGCTGCCCGTTAAAGCTTTCCCCAACATCAGTGCCTGGAGGCTGGGCACGTGTGTGAACGATGTGGGGCTCAGGGTAACCGTCTGGTGGTTGTCGAAGAGGTCGATTTCCTGGACCAGGCTCAGGCCTCGGAACTCTTCTCCTGTCAGAGTTTGCCGGATGAAGTTGTGCCCCAGCAGAAGGGTAGAGAGGTTTCCAAAACTAGAAAAGGCCCCGGGACCTATGTGTGCGATAGCTGTGTATGCCAAGTTTAGCGTCCTGACAGGCGATGCCCTAAGTGAGACAAAGGTCCGGCCAGTGATGTTTTTAAGGGATGTGCATCTGCACCACCTCATTTGGAGGTCACAGAGACTCGTCAAACCTGTAAAGGTGTGCTCCGTGATCTCTCGGATTGCAGTTTTCACTAATATCAAACTCTCCAGTGAACTTAACGGCTGGAAGGAAAAGTCATCAATAATCGGGGTGGAGGAGGTGTGGCTTTTCACCAGAGCACTTGTCAGGTGGAGTTTTTTAAGGCCGCCTAGCCCCTGAAAGGTGAAAGTGGTCAGGTGCTTGAGATTGTTCTCATCTAGAATCAGAATCTCCAGTGTGGACAGCCATCGAAATGAACCTGGTTCGATTTTACCCATACCATTATTTGCTAAATCCAGAAAGGTGAGATTTGTCTTCTCTAGCCCCCTAAAGGTGGTATTTGTAAGCGTAACTAAGCCTGTCTTCTGGAGAGAAAGGCTACTAATGGCAGTCCCAGACAGCTGCAGGCAGAGGTTAGAAATGACCAGAGTTCCGAGTTTGCTCCGATCCATGGTTAAATGATGTATGCCTGCTATGGGCTTAAAGCAACCAGGCTCAAACTGAAGGGAGAAAAAAAACACAAGACAAAACTGGGGATTTAATACTGTGAATAGATATAACAATATGGGCTATAGCAAGGTGGAAAGGGGAACAGAGGAGATGCGCTACATATAATTTTGACAGCATCGTTTCATTTCCCATTTCTCAGGGAACTTTTGTACCTTTTTCAGTGGCAGAGATGACAGGTTGAGGAGTCGCAGGGAAGACGAGCGACTGAGGAAGGAGAAGTCATCTTTCTTCAGAATAGCGATGTCATTTTCAGACAGGTTAATGGTCACAAGGCTGGGAAGCTGGGGCTGAGAGCCCAGCCTCCCTGACACAAGGTTGTTTTGGGATACATCAAGAAAAGTCAGGCTCTGCGGGTAACACAGGGAAGAGTCGAGAGACAATGTGAGTTTATGTACTGCATGCCAGAAAAACACACAAGAGTAGTATTCTTTAGCTGTGACCAGCAGTTAACTCCCGCCTGTCGGTCATGTCCACAAAAATGTCCCCACCTTATAGCGGCCACAGTTTTGGGCAGGGAGGTCAAGTGAGGGTCATTATGTGTGTGTTCATGCCAATTGGCTAAAAGTGGGCATGGCAAAGGGAGTGGTGGCCTATCGCAAAAAGGTTGCAGCTATTGCACATTTTGAGCTTGTTTACAATACACTCAAAGCACTGAGGCACACACAATTTCATTGTCATCTGCATGATCATCATCATCACCACCACCACCATATGATCATCACAAAACTAATTATCTAATAATAATCACATAAGTCACTAATCAGGCTTCTATCAACACAACTACCAAAATTATTCTCTCTCCAATTATAATCTTCCCCATCCACAGCACCACATTTAAAGGAACACGCCAACTTTTTGGGACATTTACTTATTTGCATATAATATATCTACCCTGGAGTTAGACAAGCAGATACAAACCCTTTTCTTCTCTGTGCATGCAATAGGCTTAGGGAACAGACGCGCCGTTAACCTAGCTTAGCGTCATTCACTGGAAGTAGGTGTGCCAGTGTAGCCTAATTCCCACCAGTCAATCAATCAATCAATCAAATTTATTTGTATAGCACGTTTAAACATGACGCTTGTCAACCAAAGTGCTTCACATAGCTAAGCTAAGTACAAAGAAAAGTATAAAATAAACAGAAAAATTAAATAAAATCAACGGATAGACAAAGGAAAAACAGAACAACATGTCAACAAGTACGGCAAGAGTCAAAGTGAGTCAGGGAAGGCTAGGCGATATAGGTGGGTTTTGAGTTTTGATTTAATAGACCAGTCACGAAATACACTCCAAATCTTTCCTGTAAACATGTTGTGACCTGTGTATTTACCAAGTGGAGAAATAAAAAGATTTGACATTTTTGTTTTCTAAGCAGATATATACTCTGAATTTCTTTTTGACGAACCACTGCTGCCTGGGCGCAGTGATTTCATCACCTCAAAAGCCCTGCTGCTTTTTGAAAGACGGGGGTTTTGAGGTGATGAAATCACTGCGCCCAGGCAGCAGTGGATCGTCAAAAAAGAAATTCCGAGTATATATCTGCTTAGAAAACCAAAATATCGATTTATTTATTTTTTATCTGCTTGTCTAACTCCATGGTAGATGGCAAATAAGCTAATTTCCCAAAAGGTTGGCGTGTTCCTTTAAGGCACCCGTGTGTACCTGTAGAGCAGAGAAGGGCTCTCCCTGTAGCTTCAGCCTGTTGCTGGTCATATTCAGCTGTGTCAGATCGCCGCAGTGGATCAGATCCCTCTCCTTCAGCAGATGCAGCTGATTGTGTTCCACGTTCAGCCTCTGCAGCCTCCGCAGCGTCTGACACAGGCCCTCCTCCAGCCTGCTGATGCTGTTGTAGGCCACGTCCAGGTGGAGCAGCTCGGGGTAAGGCACCAGCGAGGCGGCGGGCAGCTTCACCAGCCTGTTGTGAGACATGTCCAGGCTAGTGATGTTTCCGGGGAGGTCGGGCGGGATCTCGCTGAGGCTGCGGTGGCTGCAGTTAGCCTTGTTGCCGTCGTGATCAATCAGGCAGACCGTGGTCTCCTTCGGGGAAGCCGTGCAATAGAAAGGCCCGGTGTTCAAATAACAAAAGGTGGTCAGCCATGGTAGGAGGGGGAGGATGTGAGGGAAGTGCATGGCTTCTTCAAATTACCTTTTGACCCATGAACTGTGAGGGGGAAAATACAGAGGAAAACAATGGAAAACATGATGATGATTAATTTTTGTCTCCTTCAGGTTGTCACTGACATTATTTTCAAAAGATGTTTTAATAATATTAGCTTGATATGCAAACCACTTGAATCTCAACGTGGTTGTACTCATCCAGCAGGTTGTTTAAGATTACGAAGGTTGCATTTTGCACCGCGATTTGGAAATGTTAAAATGATTAGGTATATCTTTACATTAGGAATTGTGGATTGTTCTCCTGTGGACGTGCCAGAGCACCACAATCAAATGCATCCTGGTTATAATAATAATAATAATAATAACTTTATTTGTATAGCACTTTTCATACAGAGGTTGCAGTTCAAAGTGCTTCACAACAGTAAAAAAAATACAGGCATAAGCGAGCATAAAAAGATAGACAGGTAGAATCACAGTGTTTCACATTAGGATCTAGCATCCCAATAGGCTCTCCGCTATGTACCGTTATGAAATGTAATGTCTGTCTGAGTTAGAGAACATAAAGTTGGGTGCTGCAAACCAGTGTGCTCCCCAATTAAAGCCGGCAATGCCTGGTAGGCCTGCCACGATAACAAATTTTGCTGGGCGATTAATTGCCCCCGAAAATATCGCGATAAGCGATATTATTGCGACCGGTTAAAAAAGAAATTTTGAGAAATTTATTTCCCAAAACTTTTATTTTGAAGCCCACCGCTCCGTCTTTTCCGGTTTAAGACTTTTATTTTGAAGCCCACCGACCGGACCGGAAGTATTGTTGCGATTATCCTAGCCGACAACTTGTCTCGTCTGGTTGTGTTTTTTAGTTTTAACGTTAGCTACTAACGTTAGATGCAGCTACTACAGGCAATCAACGATGAGGAGGACGCGTCAAAGCCGTATATAATAGAATAGCTGTGGTGCGTAGGCACTGCAGCACGACTCGAAAACGACCCGTTATAATAAATTAATTCATGTTTAACTTGTCCCCGTCTCCAGTGCTTTGACTAGCCCCACCCGTTCATTGTAAACAATGATGCATGTAATTGTATTAACGTTATTCTGTGTTATTCTAACGTTACACTACAAATAACGCTACTTGGTTAAAAGGAGCAACACTATTGAGAAATGTAGGTAAGCTAAATATGTGGCGTTGCTACTGCCCCACGGAGCAGTCCCGTGCTGTGCTCTGTAGTAACGCCAGCGGCCAACCCACACGGAGAGTGACTGAATGAATGAAAACTTTATTTAACAGATTGCAGAATGGGTACAATACAGTACGGCTCAATACATACAATTGTTAAGGGGATGCAGACCTGAGAAAGACGTTTGTCTTGTTTCCATCAGGGTCCCCCATTTTCAATTCATATAGACTGACAAGGGGCACTGGTTCCGCCTCATTAAAACAAACGCGCAAATAGCAATTAATCGCGCCCGTCAAAATCATTGCATTCATTTTAATTATCGCGGCAATTAATCGATTTATTGCTTATCGCGGCAGGCCTAATGCCTGGTATCTATGACACTATGTGTCACTGTGTGAATGTTAATAAAACATTTTAACAATTAAAGGTGCTATAGGGAGGGAGGTGTAGTCTGACGTTGCTTTGGACCGCCCGCGAGGTCCACCCGTATAGGGATTTATCATTGGGAAAATGGATTTACATTTAGTCATTTAGCTGACGCTTTTATCCAAAGCGACTTACAAGTTCTGTACGACAAGTCATCAGGAAGGGTACAACTCTATCAGCTGAGTAACAATGTACATCAAGGTGTTGAGTGCTACAATGTAGGTTAATATATGAATATATATATATATAAATGCATGACAGTACGGATAGTTAGGGTTAGATTTATTATTTAATTTTTTTCAGATAATGGTTGAAAAAAGAATCTTTCGACGGCGAAAGATTGGACGGGTTTCGGCTATTGTAACAATTCTGCCGCATGGAAATTGAAAAGCTTTCCATTTTTGGACAAAACGAGTTCCCTTCCATCACTAACATTATTGTTTAAGCATTTTTTTATTCTGAGATTTCTTTTTATTAAATATTATCTTTCTTCCCCTCCTTTTTCCCGATTTTTCTCCCATCCCACCCTTCCTGGTTGTTGCGTACTTTCCCCTACTGTTGGTCCGGGAGACCGGAGACTGTCACATGCTTTCCTCCGACGCATGTGCAGCCTGGGGCAGGCCAACCTGGCCGCGCAGGTTCTCACCGGGGAGAGTGTAGCGTGTGGGAGGCCACACTATCTCACCTCAGATCCAACCCTCGCTGAGCAGGCGCCCCGACCGAACTGTAGGGGTCGCTGTCCACAACGCCCAGGACCCACCCTTCAGCTTTCCCACCCTCTGATACGGCCAATTGTATCAGTGCGAGGGGCCAGCCAAGCTGATAGCAACGCCGGGAGCTGGATTCGAACAGGCGAATCCTAGTGTCTCCCGGTGTTGGTGACGAACGTAATCTCTGTGCGCCACCTGCCCCCCCGAGATTTCTTTTTATGAATAATTGTGAATATTTTCATGTTGAGCTATAGATTGTGGATGAATTCGCACAGAAAGGTACACCATGCAAATGTTAATGCTTTATTTGTTTTAAACGAGATGATTTAGAAATGGGCAATGGGGAAATACATTGTGATGGATAGAGGGTGGAACACAGAAAAACGGCAATGACGTGACCAGTACACCTCCCTATAGATAGATAACATTCAGCTACTGGATTTTGCACTATAGCACAATCATGTCATCAGGTGCTATGCGGACATGGGAAATAGGGAGGGGATACATGCACACAACATGCAAACAACATACATTTTGGACCTGCAACATTTTCTTTAATGATAAATTCATTACATAGTCAATAGTCTTTTTTGGGGAAAAGCAATACTTTTATTCCACACATTTCTAAAATATCTGTGGATGTATAAATATATATTTTTATTTTTTACAAATGATCATTCTACATTAACACTTTGAATGCCCGTCACGAGATATCTCGGGTTATCAGCCCGCGGGTTGAATGCCCATCACGAGAATTCTTGTTTTATTATTTTTATTAGCGATCTTAGTAAACCTGCCCGCCAGGCGCTCAGATGTGAAAAAAGCGCCCCCTATCGTCTCCCAGATGGTAATGCACCATTTTGGATTGGACTCAATGAAAATGAATGAGAAAAAAAAACTCCGGAATCCACATTTTACTTCTCACGCATGTAACCGGAGCCGATCAGATTCATTCTGGACCCTCAGCACAGCGTGTAATATGTGTTTTACAGTATACGTGTTGGATCAATAAAAGGATTGATTTTTGGAATGGCGATCAGGAATTGGAATAATCCATTTGGATACCATCTGATCTCAGGTAAGGAATCTATTTTACCAGTCTTAGGATAATCAGACCCGTTTTCACGGAGATATAAGCTTTTCCCCTATAATGTGATATGGCTGTTTGACTGTAAGAGCGATCAGGAACTGAGAGAATCGATTTTCAGCGCGCAGCACCAGCGCGCACACGTACACATATACTATCGATAATCTAGCGTTTATTTGAAAACTATTCATAAATAGGCCGAAAAATGACAACGTTCTAGAATATTACAGTACAGGGCGATTATCATGGAATCTTTTTTTCTTTTCGTGAAAACGAGGGCTTTTCAAAATGCTATAAAAAAACAATCCGCTTCAACAATGTTGACTGGAAATTAGTCATTGATAAGCGACGGGGAGATTAGACACATAATTTAAAACATAGATTAGGCGATATTAATGCTAACATTGAAGTGGATGGTGGGAATTCAAGCACTAAATGTGCGCCCCCTGCTGGGCACTGAAAGTGAAGATGGTATCTACAGTATAGCACCTTTAAATGTACAATTTTGTCAGATTATCATTGAATAAAAAATGCTGATCTTCGTAGTGTTCTGGATGGGTGTAGAATCAGGGGAGCCAGTCTAGACAATGTAGTCACTTCAGTATCACATTACAAGAGATCAAAGATACACAGGCTAGCCTACATCTTATTTAAAGCATATTGAATGAGTCGGGACTCTGGAACCTCTAGTGGTTGATAGGTAATTCAACAGCGTGGTATAATAACTAATAAGCATAGGACACAACCATCTTGTGTGTTTAATAAATTAGCTTATCTAAATGCGTATGGGTCATTATACGAATACATTTTGTGTTCCTAGAACAAAACTAGGGATGCACCGATATGAAAATTGGCCACCGATACCGATTGTTCAACTAACACAATTGGCCGATACCGATACCGATACTTGTGGCAAAAAATAAGTATTTGTAATTTTTTTTTTTTTTTAATGAAACTACTGTATATTTGTATGTGTATGTTTGTATTTGTAGGCCTCTTTACTTACTTAAAAAAAGGAAACATCAAGAAATATGTTTATGGTATTAATTCCACCATGCCATGTAGCACTATCCCTCTCCCAGTATCGTCTGGCGGCCTGCAGATGGATACTATTCTCTCAACCAGAGCTCTCAGCCAATGCAATAGAACCATTTTGATTGACAGTCGATTCGGCCAATTACGCCACACCGCTAGCACCCACCTCCTGCTGTTCTTACCACCAATCGGCAAGCGTTTATTCATTTTCTACTTCCGGGCATGCCGCCATTGATCTGCTTGCGAGAACCACAACAAGCTAATACGTTAGCTGCCCGCCGACCAGCGCTCCACAGCATGACCAAACGAGACACAATGATTTTACTGCAACAAATGTTATAATAAAACAAAGCCTTTCTATACATTTGTCTGGTTGAAAACTTTATTAACAGATTGCAGAATGGTACGGAATGAGCAACGGAATGGAACTGAGCTTTAAACGGAGTAATGCCTTGCTTACTTGCTATCTTCGGGTAAATAATATGCTGATGTTATTGAACGTGTAACACTAACTATATAACGTTAATGCCACAAAACGAATGTTTGTGTCATTTTAACAGCAGATACTTTCTTAAATGCCATCTTCCCGAGAGAGGGGTGTTGACGGGGAGCTGTGATGGGTTCGCTTGGTTGTGTTATTAATAGCATTGAACAGCTAACCGAAAGCTAGCGTTAACTAACGTTAAAGGTTTAGCCATAACGTTACCTTGGCTAAAGTTGGGGCTATTCATAATCCAGCAATAATGGCTGCAGTACAGCAAGTTGGCAAAGGAGTATTCCAACGTAAATCACATTTTCACCAGTAACGTTAGTCTTCCATCTGCCGGTAGCTCATGCTAGCTAACCTAGCTCATGTTAACGTAGTCACTGAGCGACCACCTTGCGTACACAATTAATGACATGTTGCGGACAGCCATATCGGTGACAATGTTTAGCTTTTAGTGCCAAATGATAAGAGTCTGAAGCGGAGTCTCAAAAGAGAATGTTGAATATTTAGTAGTAACTTTGATGCAGTAGCTTGTGTGTGTGGGGGACTGGGGCCGGCGTTGTGCAGGATGCGACTGAACTATCGGCTACTGCCATCGGCACATTCGAGCTTATCGGCCGATTGCAGTCAACAAGGCACTTATCGGCCGATACCGATACCCGACCGATACATCGGTGCACCCCTAAACAAAACTGTTCTGTAAATCTGAATAAACAATTAAAAGAAAAACGTTTTAATTTCCCTTTAGTTTCCATGATAGGCATAAAAAACACATTCATATTTTCTTTAATTTAGTTTTAACAGTTTTTTGTGCAAAGCATCTAGCAAAGATGTTAAACATGGCCTGTCCCTCAGTGTGATCTTTCTATTTTCACTATTTAATTAATACTATTATATTTAGCTATATTGAGGCCCAAAAAAGTTAAACATAAAACCTCAGGTGTTGTTTCATTACTCATGAATGGGTTTATTCTTTATATGTGTAAAATGTAAAGAAGATTAAGAAAATATAAAAATATGTAGTTGTGTCCCCATGTTGTCGTCAATTATGTTACCTTTGAATGAAAACACCCCTTCAGAGATAATGAACTGTTCCAAAAGTCCAGATTTCCAAGAAGTTGATGGTGAAATCATCTTCTTTTAATACATTTTCTTTGAGTTATGTAATGTCTGACAAGCTCATTGGGTCAACCCTGTCACCACAAAAGCATACGTTAAAAGTAGGGATGCTCGATATTGGCTTTTCTACCGATATCGATATACCGATATTGTCCAACTCTTAATTTCCGATACCGATATCAACCGATACCGATATATGCAGGGTTTGCCCCCCAAAAAACGGAATAATTTCAGGTAATTAACATTACATATCTCTTGTTGTGGAATAAACACAACATTATGCATACTTTTGACAATAAATAAAATAAGAATTTGTTCTTACTTGCTTGCCTGGGTAAATAAAGTTTAAATAAATGTAAAGAAATATATATGTTTTCTTTTTTGAAAACCGATACCGATATTTTCCGATATCACATTTTAATGCCAATATCGGCCGATAATATCGGTAGGCCGATAATATCGGTAGGCCGATAATATCGGACATCCCTAGTTAAAAGGTTATTTGTTAATTTTTAAATGTACATATATAAAATATAACCCTTTCACTACCACACTACCAAAGGGTTAACCCTTTCACGGTGATAATACAGAAGGTTAACCCTTTCACTGCCACACTGCAGAAGGTTAACCCTTTCACTACCACACTACAGAACCGTGTGGTAGTGAAAGGTTAACCTTCTGTAGTGTGGTAGTGAAAGGTTAACCTTCTGTAGTGTGGTAGTGAAAGGGTTAACCTTCTGTAATGTGGTAGTGAAAGGTTAACCTTCTGTAGTGTGGTAGTGAAAGGGTTAAGCCTCTCATGGATGCACATCGTGTGATGTCATGACCTTCACCACATGGCTAATAATGGCTGCCAATACATTTCTGGGAGGGACTTAGTGGCAAGTGAACCTACATTTAGCAGAGGCATGTTTATCATAGGTGTATTTAGAGGTGGAATATGACTCGGTATTGTAGAGATATTTGTTGAGTTTCTGGTGTTACCGTTTTTGGCTCCGCTTTTCAGTGTATGCTGGGTAGAGATCAAAGTAGGGCTGGGCGATAAAACGATAACGATAACTATCGCGATAAATTATTTCCTCGAAATAAACATGAAACGTGGTCGCAAAGTTTCGATATATCGATTTTCCAAGCTTGGATATGAGCACACGCACTAACAACCAATCAGTGAAGGAGATGGCCGACAGCGGAAGGAGACCCGGAAGTAGACCCGGAGGTAGGACTCAGTAAACAAGGCTGGCTAGGCTAATTAGCTTGCACGGCGCTATTTTACAGTTTACCTGCCGAGTTGGTGTGTGTTTTGAATTCTGAGGGTAACTGTTATAGTAGTGTGGGGTAGGGGTGGACGGTATAAACGGTATACGGTATAAACGGTATTAATTTGCTCTACGGTATGGATTTTGACTATACCGTGTAACCGGTAGAGTAGCTCTAAAATAGTAATGACGTCATGTAACCACAGCGCAACTATTTCAATCGCATTTACCCCTAAAAATAGATAGAATTAGTCATAGATAATAGATATGTGCAAACTGGAAAAAGTTATTTAGGAGGCTTCGCGCAGTGGGCGTGTCAACACGCAATTGTCATTTCATAATAAACACATATCACCGCGGCGCACAGCAAGTTTCAATTTCAGTTCCTGGCATTTTTAACCAGTGGAGAAAGGTAAGAGATGTCCCTATCGTTTTTCTTATATGAATTATTCTACGTTAATAAAACATACCTGGTGATCAACTACAGTTTGCTGTAAACATTATGATATGCGTGTAGTGTTATGATAACGACGGCTGCAGCGGGAGGCAGCCGGGAGGACGGTGGCAGCAGTGGATTTGCGAATAGCATGCAGCTGCAGAGCCGCAGAGCCAGCTGCGCTTTCAGGTCAGGTCCGCTCAACAGCGCCCGCCCACCCAACGGCTGAAAGCTGTGACCAGACCTGAAAGCGCCGCTGGCTCTGCGGCTCTGCAGCTACATATGCTTCTAGCAAAATCCAGCATCCAGCCCGGCTGTTTGCAATGGGAGCAGCACGGACTCGGGACTTATTTTATTTGGAATATAATGACTTTATACGCAAAAGTAGCCTAGTTTTAAGTTAAAATATTATAAATCTACATGCCTTGAGGATGTCATTCTTTATATAGCCTGCCTATCAGGCAAAAAAAATTATTCTAACGGAAACACTGATACCGTGATATATACCGTTACCGTCTATGCTTCAAATTATACCGTGATATAAATTTTAGACCATACCGTCCACCCCTAGTGTGGGGTATACGGTGGACGTCGTTGCAATGTATTGGGGCAGAACAGAGTATTTTATGGTCATATTTAGTACATTGTCATGGAATACACCGCTCGGAAACGAGGCTGGCTAGGCTAATTAGCTTGCACGGCGCTATTTTACAGTTTACCTGCCGAGTTGGTGTGTGTTTTGAATTCTGAGGGTAACTGTTATAGTAGTGTGGGGTATACGGTGGACGTCGTTGCAATGTATTGGGGCGGAACAGAATATTTTATGGTCATATTTAGTACATTGTCATGAGATACTCCGCTTGCTTTGGCTAACTGCTAACGTGCGCGGACTGATGACGACATCAACTCGACTCTCGAGACATTCGCAGCAGCAAAACAAGTATATTAATAGCCCGTCCATCGGCGCCGGGCATAATAAGTTAATTAAACTTGACAGACATTATATCGACGATAATTATCGATATCGAGTTACCGGTATATGAAAATAATTTTATAATTTTATCGCGATAACGTTTTTGGCCATATCGCCCAGCCCTAGATCAAAGTCTGGATTAGGGCTGACCTCGACTAGTCGAATAGTCGACTAATTGATCGAAAGGAGCCATAGTCGACTGCCAACCTTAGTCGAATGCAATGGAATTCTTTCCAAAAGCAAAGAGGCCTAGAAGCGTGGCTAACGCTAATGGCGCGCATACCAGCGAGACTAACTGCCTAAGAAAACGGGCACAGAGGCCTGAAAGAGGATTTCACCTGTCTAATGAACACACTAGACAAATATCAAGATGTATCCATCAGTGGACCAATTGCATGCTTTCGCAGAGGACAATAAGCCTTCAGTCGACTCCTTCAGACCAGGGTTAGAAATTAACGGGGGCTTGGGGCAAAATGCCCTCGAAAATTGACCAATGTCCTCGAAAATCAGTTAAGGGGGGCAAGAAAAGCCCCAGACAGTTTACTAATTATATATATAATTATATGTATATGCTCTACAGTGTGAGCATTTCACTCGTATTTGCCCCTAATAATATGTGTGTGCGAACCGGAAAAATCATTTACTCGCAGTGTGCGAGACGAGATTACAAAACAGCTCCGCATTACACAAGGCGCATAAACGTCCAATCACAGTAGAGTTTCCCTCGGTGGCGCGGCTGATTTCATGCGAGTGAAAGGAAATTAGAACACAGTACGCGCTGGAAAACAAAGTCACGGTACCAGCATAGGCAAGTTATACATGATTCAATATCAGACAACGCAAAACATTCAGCCAGCCATGAAGCCCATTCATTTTTATGTTGAGCAAAAGAGAGACGAGGAGAAAGAGGAATCCGGCGAGGCAGCTAATGTTACTGAGGCAGATAACGTTAGCGAAGTTAGCACACGCACATACACGCACACTGTGGGCCAGCCAGTGACTTTGGTGGTGTGTGCGCACAGATGTGTGTCCTGTTCCTGTTTGCACACGCATATCCACACACACATTGTATGCCATCACTGGGAACGCTCAGAGAGGAAAGGGGGGCTGAGAATATCTGTGTCTATCTGTGTGTGTGTGTCTCGCTATCTCTCCCTCTCCCTCTCTATATCTCTCTCTCCTGAACCTATTTAATTCAAAAGGAAGACATTGATGGACAGTAGAGCAGTATAAATTATAGCTCAGTTGTAGCTGTAACAGAATAATTGTATTAACTATTAATGAACTATTATTCAATAGCGTTTCAATTATAATGAATTAAATAATTGTATAGAGAATTTTCAATGTTCTGTCATCTAATAATATATTCCATTGCCTTTCCTATCTGTATCAAAGTCAAAATGTTAGGGCTGACCTTCGAAGCTTTTTTTGGCAATCGAAGCTTCGGGGCCGAGCTTCGATTTTAATTCGAAACTTCGAGAAAAAAAAATAAAATGTATCTTATGTTGTGGGACTTGTACAGCACTTTCGTAAACGTTGTTGTTTTTAAATGTGCTCTATAAATAAAGTGGGTTGGATTAATTAATTAAGTAGCCCCTTTCGTGACTGACGCATCCAACAAGGTTTCACTCGGCTGTGTGATTTAATTCAAGGTGGATCGCTGTTGTCGTTTGAACAACTTCAGATTTCATGGGAACTACCAATCCCCCAAATCAAGAGTGTTTAAGATGAATGAAGTAAGATTTTGATTATTTGAAATATGGCCTGTGTAGACTAAACTATGCACAGAATTATGTCAGTCTACAAGGTCCGGATTCTACATGGTCCGGCAATGTAGACCTTGTAGACTCCACTACAGACCAATTATCAGTGAATGTTCATGCATTTTTAAGAAGGGCAACTTCCACAAAAAAACAAAGAACTCACCAAAACATCTCAGTAGCACCTTATCTAAATGTTATATTTCATATATGGAGATTCATATTTATTTATGTATTGCATGCATTTCTACATTTTATTTCCTATTTTGTTTATTCATCCCAGTATCTTTCTTTCTTATGTGTGGAATTCTACAAGGTGCGCGCACACACACACACACACCTACACACACACACACACACACACACACACACACACACACACACTTACATTTAGTCATTTAGCTGACGCTTTTATCCAAAGCGACTTACAAGTTCTGTACGACAAGACAGCAAGAAGGGTACAACTCTATCAGCTGAGTAACAATGTTCATCAAAGTGTTGCGTGTTACAGTGTAGGTTAGTTTATTAGGACAAGTGCATGACAGTAAGGTTAGTCACGGTTAGATTTTATTTTTTATTTTTTTATCATTTCAGATAATGGTTGAAGAAGTGAGTCTTTAGTCGACGGCGAAAGATTGGACGGGATTCGGCTGTCCTAACTGGGATGGGTAGTTCACACACACACACACACACACACACACACACACAAATCGAAGTAAAAAAAAAAAATTGAAATTTTTTTTTGAAATGTTTTTATTTTTTTTTAGCTTCGATTTTTTTTTTAATGTTCGAAGCTTGTGCCATCGAATCGAACGTTCGAAGCTTCGAAGCATTTAAGACAGCCCTACAAAATGTTGGTATCATAACAACACTACAAAAGCAGCTTGACAATCGATATCCTTTGTGTCTAGTAGGCATGGGCCAATTTGTGATTTTGGTGGTATGTGCTATGTTTAGCCCTTGAATGAATGAATTAATGAAAACTTTATTTAACAGATTGCAGAATGGGTACAATACAGTACGGCTCAATACACACAATTGTTAAGGGGATGCAGACCAGAGAAAGACATTTTCAATTCATCATAACATATGACATACATGACATACAGATAGACAGTATTCAGTATACCTTCACACTCTATTATCCGTGATAGTCGTTAGATGCTTCATGTAGTATGGGTGATATATTGATCAGAGCAGTTTGTATCGAAAATGATAAACAAAAACGCTGAAACTCACGTCAGTCTCCTCGTACCGTTGGGCGATGAGAGTGGAGCAAACAGATCCCAGTTATGTGATGGGGATCTAGGCGATCCATTTCTGGTTTGTATATTACTAATACACGCCCAAATAATGTAGATTATTGAATTATGGCAAAGATCCATATCCACGGTGTGTGTATTGAGTCCCGGGACGCTAAAATGAGTGGCCGGACGGAATTAGGGGACGGACCGAGCTGCAACGGGCATTTCCGGTTTGGCAACTCGCCGATCAGCCACCAGGTGGCAGTATTGAAGCGTTGCAGAGTTGTGCTGAGTCCATCAGCATCTGACAAGGCTCCATGAGTGGAATATGAATACCATGGCGAAAATATGAAATTATGATCAGAATCACGTCGTACGCCGTTATTGGCAGAATTCGCATGAACTTGAAACCCGTCGTACGACGTTATTGGCGGGAAAAGGGTTAGGGGGGGCAAAAAAAGCCCTGGAAAGAAAATGTTAATTTCTAACCCTGCTTCAGACATTAAGCACCCCCCACAGCCCAAATGGAATGATACAAAAATATCTATGTATTATTATTATTATTATTATTATTGTTTTATTTTTTTGCATTTGGGGGGGTAGTCGACTATCAGCTAATTTTGGCCAATCAAAGTCGATTATACAAATCCTTAGTCGGGGACAGGCCTAGTCTGGATACTGTAGGACTTGGAGTCTATTATATATTTAAACCAGAGACATAGGTACTATTACACAGCAGGCACATGGGGTTCCAGACTTCCAGCACAGGACATTTATGACCTGTCACAACACATTTAACACATTCATGAGCGGTCAACTAAAAACACACTTCAATCAATATCTGAAATTTAAAAAATATTATCAAATGAAAACTAACCTCCATACTGTCTTTTACTATCATGCACTTTGCTACTAAATTATCTCCCTTGCCTATATTACTACTTACTACCGGTATGCTAATGTCTTTACTACTATGCACTCATCACTGCAGCACCCAAGTTTCAGCACTGTTTGATAAACATTGTTACAGAACAGGGCTGTACGCTAAGCTTTTTCACTAGGGGCACACTTGCCCCTAAATGAGAAATTTAGGGGCAAAGAATATTTTTTAGGGGCACATTTTTAAATAACTATTTTACCATTATAGTAGGGCTGGGCGATATGGCCTCTAAATGATATCGCGATATTTTTTGGCCATATCATTCACGATACACGATATATATCGCAATATTTTGACATTTCCTATAAAGCACTTAAAAATGCTTGATTTAACCCTTTGATGCATACAGTCACGCCAATATGATGATTATAATAAGTCCCTGCAACATATGTTTGCATTATTAAACCATGAAGATGCTTTAAAAAATAATTTAATTAATGTACTAAGAGTAGTCTACTGACACACTAATAAAAGATTTATTTACATCTAAGACCATTTATATAAAAACTTTTGGGTGCCTTTTTTTTGCACAGTACTGTGTTTTCTATCCACTTTAGCCAAACACACACATATATATATATATATTAGAGCTGGGCCGTTAACGGCGTTAACGTGCTGCGTTAACGCTATACTAGTATCGCGCGATAATATAATTAACGCATTAATCTAAAAAAAAAAAAAAAAAAAAAAAGATTTAAATTTCTTTTTTTTTTACCTTTATTTACCCAGGGTAGGTTCGCTGAGCACAGATGCTCTTTTTCAGGAATGCCCTGCTTCACATTCACACAGTTCCATTCACACCTGGGAGCTGCCCAGTACAACCACAGTTGACACCATTGGCCACTGAGCAACTCCACTGGAGCAGTTGATTCAAGCCATGTCACATACCGTAATTCCTCTAATAGTAACCGGGTCTCAAATACAAGCCGGGTCTCTATTAATGGCCGGGTGCGCTCTTGAGCTAAGCAATTATAAGCCGGCCTCCTAATACAAGCCGGGTTACTAATATACTGAGCTGCATACTGAGCTAGTTACTTGATTTCACTTTGAAAACGTTGAAATGACCAGTGACCAATTGCACTGTTTACTATTTCATACAGTACTTGGTTTCAATAAATGAACCCAGTACATTTTACTGGGTTCAAACTGACACAAAATGTTGATTTAATCATTATGATCCGTTTGAAAATTTGAAATATAGGCCTCCCTCTTATACAGGCCTCCTCCTAATACAAGCCTGGTACCCGCTACAGTTGAAACAAATACAAGCCGGGGTTACTATTAGAGGAATTACGGTAGTTCAAGTTTGAAATGATTCTTCTGTTTTGCTCCTGAGAGTGTGCTAGATACTGTACTGTACTGGTAATATTATTTATTTGTGTTAACTTCTGAATAAAACAACTTATTAAACACAAGTACATCTTATTGAACATTATTTTGATATTTCATTACCAATTATCAAAGCAAAACAGCTTTTTCAAACAGTCTGTAATGCATTTTGGAAATGGGAGATGGGCTCATGGTGTAATGGGCCACCTGGCCTGAGAAACATAAGGAGGAAAGAAAAAGTAAGTACTTACTTCTGGTCATTATTTGGGTAGAACACACATATTTTGAATGCTTCGGCAGGTTTTTTTTTTATTTTTTTTTGCCATTTTAATCTAGATTAAATCCAGGATTGCAGATAGATTAATCTAGATTAAAAAAATGTATCTATGCCCACCTCTAATATATATATACACACACACTACTGTGAGAAAATAATAATCACACACACAAAGGGATAATGGCTTATACAGGGCAGTACAGTGCGATATATATGTCGCACGTGCGACACTGACGTCAGTCTGTGCGATGAAAGGATTGACTTCAATAGCACTGGTGCGATGGCCCGCTATCCACTTGGTACTTGTAGTCTTGTGCGATTAAATACAATGTCCCTTCTGCGTAAAACTCCATATATCAAACACCAAATCCCATAATCCCTAGCGAACAATATCCCTGCGAGTTGCGAGCAGTGACTCATATCCGCTCGGCTCAGCTCACAACACAGCAGGTGACTGCAGGACTCGTCTCAGCAGCGTTTGGAACGCGGACATTGAAACAGAGCTAGTAGATAGTGTTGTCGCGACCCAAAACAAATCCCTGCTGTTTTATTCGGCAACAGGTCAAATGCATATAACATGCTTTGCAATCCTCGCGTCATAAAGTCCGAAATTAACGTTACGTTAGCATGAGCTAACAACAAGCTGTTCATAGCCATATTTATATAGAGAGAACAGCAGACAGGCAGATAGAGTGAGGAGGAGGGGGCAGACATTCTCCCTTCTGTGTGTGTGTGCGCGTTTGGAAAGATCACATGAAGTCAGACGAGTATATTATATTGATAGTAAATGTACTGAGGGTGGACATATAATGTTGATATTTAAACATAAAAAATACAATACAAAATAAATGTATTCATGATCATGCAACATAACGCTGCTGTCGGGACAAAACCTCATAACTCCATTTTTTGAATTTTTTTATTTATTATATAAATCAACTCCGTAGATCATCCTCCATATGTGTGTGTGGGTTTTACAAAGTTTAAACAATGGGAAAGCATTAAACCGATCATCTGTCTAAACCTCCTAACTCTATTCACCCTCAAATCTGTGTTAGTTTTTTTCATCTGCTGAAAAGTTGGGTTTTTGGAGTTATGAGGTTTTGTCCCGACAGCAGCGATAAAATGGTTGCGTGTTGCGAGTTCCAAAACATTTAACTTAAAGTTTAAAGCTCAATATATCAAAACGTGGCATTTACAGTTTTTCCTTTAAAAGTCTGGAAGAGGTCAAAAATAAAAATGTCAAATGATATTTCCGTTGCCTTTTTTGAGTTGATCTAAATGTTACTGATTGTGTTAAATGGGCTTATGTTATGATATCGTCTCATATCGATTGCAGGCACCTGCATCGTATCATATCGTGGCATATATCAGCAAATATCGTATTGTTGTCCAAAGAATCTATATCGTATCGTATCGTGATGAAACTGGTGATTCCCACCCCTAGTAGAGTCCATACACCCAACACCAAATCCCATAATTCCTTACACGTAGCGTGTCTGGCTGTGTGACGTCAACTTGTCAGCATAAAATGACAGCCAAACATGGCACTGCAACTAAATAACACAAATACAATAGGCACATTTGTGACTGTTACAAATATAACACATTTTATACTTGTGCTACAAGATTTTGGCCTGTGCTACAAAACGATCAACCTCTGTAGCACCAGTGCTATGTGCAAAAAAAGTTAACGTACAGCCCTGGCTTATAGCAGACTTAATGATTTTAGAATATTTCAGATAATGAAATTAAATGTTTATATCATCAACTATCCAGTTAGTATTTATACTGTCTGTAACGTTTGGCTACTTTAAATCATTGAATGTAGAGAGAGCTGTACTGTATTGTACCCATTCTGCAATCTGTTAATAAAGTTTTCAATCAATCAGAGCGAGAGAGAGAGAGAGAGAGAGAGGGGGGGCGAGAACGAATGAGAGCCAGCCCCCCCCCCCCCCCCCCCGGGTTTTGTTCTAGTTTCGCGTTTTGATCGTCTAAGCTGCCGTAGGTGATGACGTCACACTCGAATGTAAACAGGAAGCGTTTAACAGACGGAGATGGAAAGTGGATGATATACAGTAACAGAAACGAATAACCAATAAATATGAAGTTATGTTTAAACTTCTGTTGTCAAGCGTTGTCAATATAACTCACCCCCTTTCCTCCCGAATGGAACTAGTGTTGTGGAGTCCGCTTTGACTGGTGTCCAGGGTTAGCAGCAGCTAACGCTAGTTAGCTTAGCATAATCCTAATGGGTACCGTGGATAGCAGCTAACGTTAGCCCATTGCTCGTGTCAATCAAATTGCATGGTATTAAAGGTCCGCGCTGGTCTGTCTAATGAAATTACAACCGCAACATTATGCCCGGGTTGTAGGCTAATGTTTTATCCAATTTGTATGGATTAATTTAGGAGTGAAATGTGAATGAAGGGTTGCAATCACTACTCGCAAGCTTGCCCCCAGATGATATTTTCCACTCGCACCGGCCAGATTAGGGGGCAATTTGCGACGAGATGCTCGCAGTGTACAGCCCTCTGTAAGAGTTGTACCCTTCCTGCTGACATGACAGAACTTGTAAGTCGCTTTGGATAAAAGTGTCAGCTAAATGACTAAATGTAAATGTTATATTATAATGTTATATTCCCTCTGCTGGCGCCTGCCACTCTAAGAATCTATTCTGGTCGCTTCTTTCGCATCCTTGTCCCCTTCTTTTCCTGACTTCCTTAAAGTGACTTCCTTAAACAAACCCTCTGAACTTTGGAAATGACTCAACAACCAACTAGGCTGCAGTAAAAAACTAAAAACCAGATTTACAAACATCAACATAAAGACAGAAAACACACTCATCACAGACAAGCTGGATGTGGCCAATACTTAAACATTTTCTTTACAAACATACCCACAACACTGGTTAATAAACGACCCTCCCACTCAGGGCATTTTGGGGTAGAACACATCGTAGCCTTCTACAAAAATCTAGGGGTAAGCACAGACGACTTCAAACTCGAAATGGTAACAACAGATGAGGTGCTCAAAAAAACTGAGCGCCCTCCAACCTAACAAGGCCACTGGCCATGACAATATCCTCTCCAAATTCCTCAGAGACTCAGGAGCCGTCATAACCCCAGTCATCACACACATAATAAACCTCTCCATAAAACAGGGATACGTCCCCAAAGACATCAAAATTGCGAGAGTGACTCCCCTGCACAAAAAAGGCAGCAAATTAGACCCAGGCAACTACCGCCCTGTGTCCATTCTTACCTCCATCTCGAAAGTCATGGAAAAAATAGTCTACGAACAGGTCAAAAAGTACCTTGCAGAGCAAAAAAAGCGAATCTACTAATTCCAATCTGGCTTCAGAACATCCCCCTCCACTGACACATGCCTTCTCTATTTGAATGACCACATCAAACAAGAGGTGGACGCGGGCAAATACTGCGGCATGGTCATTGGTCATGCTGGACCTCCAAAAGGCTTTCGACACTGTCAATCACTCCATTCTGATTGACAAGCTAAAAGCAATTGGTTTTGATAGTTCATCAGTGAGCTGGATGCAACCCTACCTGGAGGGGAGAGAACAGATGGTGGCGGTAAACGGTACACTATTCCCCCCATCCCAGTGAGCTGTGGTGTTCCACAAGGAAGCATACTAGGACCGTTACTGTTCCTAATTTATGCAAATGACATGTCATCGGGCGCCCAAGTGGCGCACCGCATACAGCACTCCGGTGCAACACGGCCGACCCGGGTTCGACTCCCGGACCCGGTGATCTTTGCCGAATGTCTTCCCCGGTCTGGCTCCCATTCCTCCTCTCTCTCTCTCTACCGGACTGCCCGGTAGCAAAAATCAATAAAAACCTACAAAAACATAACTTGTCCGGAAGGACAAGTAACATTTAAAAATGACATGTCATCTTGTGACTGCAACTTGTTCCTGTTCGCGGACGACTGCTGGTCTCTGACAGGGACAAGTTGCAGGTTGAAAAAGCCTTCAGCTCTAAACTCGGCAGAATCTGCACCTGGCTCACTGATAACAAACTATCATTACACCTGGGTAAAACAGAGTCCATTCTCTTCGGATCAAATAACAAACTCAGCAAGGCCGACGGTAGAGCCATATGAAATCCGTTTTATTATTTTCCAAATTCCATTTAATTTTTTCCCAAATTCCGTTTTTTCCGTTTTAATATTTCAGAATTCTGTATTTTGCTTTTTATGCTCATTTTACCATCAGAAATAGTGTCTAATAAGTGGGAATGAATAAATGTCTACAATTGAATATGATATAACAGTCCATTTAATGTTTTTAAGTGCTGCAACTCAGAAATACAGTTACATTTTACACAATACTTTTCAAATAATATTGTGACAAAATAAAAATACACATTTCAAGTGTAAACAATGGATACAGCTAGCTACTACTGACATTATCACAATGTCAGTAGCCTAGCTAGATCTATTTTATTGTGATGAAATATAGTAATGCATAATTTAGGCACCTTTAGTTTAGTTTATTTCGTTTATAAAGGACAGTGTATAATGACAATCGTTTGCATTAAACAAATGGATTGCACCAGATTTAGCAAGAAGCTATCATTTCCATCTATAGTCCTATGTACTGTAAAACGTTTCATAGCTATTTAAGTTTATTTCGATTATAAAGGGCAGTGTATAATGACTCGTTTGCATTAAACAAATGGATGGGTGCACTAGATTTAGCAAGAAGCGATCATGTCCTAACGTCTATATGAATTGAAAATGGGGGACCCTGATGGAAACAAGACAAACGTCTTTCTCAGGTCTGCATCCCCTTAACAATTGTATGTATTGAGCCGTACTGTATTGTACCCATTCTGCAATCTGTTAAATAAAGTTTTCATTCATTCATTCATAGCTATTTAATCACAATAGTGTCGCAAGTGTTTTTGCGGGTCCAGTCCACGGAACGTTGACAGAATTAGCAAAACACCTTATCGCCGGAGGCATAAAAGTCATTAGGATACTGCTCTGCTCTGAATTGAGGGCTTATTGGGGAATTTATTAGCTTCTTGACGATGTAAACACCGAAGCAGCGAGACGCTTGGGAGACTGCCTGTGTTGTGTGTAACCCGCTCTAGCGTCCGCCTCCCCGGTCGCGTGTGCACCAAGCGTTCCACCCAAAAACGGAATTTCAGTCCAGATTAGGCCAAATTCTGCAATATTCCACGTTTTGCAGTTGATTCCATTTTTATTGGTCAATTCCGCGATTCCGTCCGCGATTCCGTGAACGCGGATTTCATATGGCTCTAGCCGACGGCTTCTCAGTTACAGTGGGTGACAATTTTGTCACAAGGAAAGATGAAATTACATACCTAGGTTCCATCCAGGGGAGGAAATTAGGCCACTTTACTCGCCAAATGCGAGTATTTTTTACGTTTGGCGAGTGATTCATGAAGACCACTCGCCAGTCTGGCGAGTTGACAGTGCCACGAGAGCACTGCACAAGACCCGCGGACATATATAATGTTTAATAAAAGTTCCCGCAGTACTGGCCAACCCGCGGACATATATAATGTTTAATAAAAGTTCCCGCAGTACTGGCCAAACGACCGCGGACATATATAATGTTTAATAAAAGTTCCCGCAGTACTGGCCAACCCGCGGACATATATAATGTTTAATAAAAGTTCCCGCAGTACTGGCCAACCCGCGGACATATATAATGTTTAATAAAAGTTCCCGCAGTACTGGCCAACCCGCGGACATATATAATGTTTAATAAAAGTTCCCGCAGTACTGGCCAACCCGCGGACATATATAATGTTTAATAAAAGTTCCTGCAGTACTGGCCAACCCGCGGAAATATAGAATGTTGAATAAAAGTCCCGTGGTACTGGCCATCAGTCAAGGAAGCACTCGCAAACAGATAACGTTAAACACAGAAGATGGAAAACAGACAGACTGAGCAACGGGGAACTGCATCCAACCCTAGTACAACTCTCGAGTCCAAGGCAAGGACACATTTAAATTACAGAGGTGTATGTTAGTCTATTGCGCACCGGACTACGACGTAAGGTTAGACATTTTATTTCATGCTCAAAAGCCCCTGGCTTGCACATCGCAGTCACGAAAGGGGCTAGCTCAACCAGTGCACAACAGCAGACCAACCCAACTGACGATACCACAACACTGACGGTATTTCACAGCACTGTCGTAAGGCCACCGTGCCGTCTTAAAGGCACAGTGAACACTCGGATGCATACACAACATTGACGTGGCTTGACAACCGAGGTTCAAAGTTAACTTGATTGACTGATTGAAAACTTTATTAACAGATTGCAGAATGGGTACAATACAGTACGGCTCAATACACACAATTGTTAAGGGGATGCAGACCAGAGAAAGACTTTGGTCTTGTTTACATCAGGGTCCCCCATTTTCAATTCATCATAACATATGACATACACGACATACAGATAGACAGTACTGCTACATCTATACATTTCACATCTATCTATCTATACACTTCACAACATACTTCGGTTTTTTTCTTTCACTGCCCAACCCAGTCCAACCCAGCATCTTTCACTGCCCAGTTCAGCCCAACCCAGTCCAGAATAGATCCCTCTTTCGTGTTAATATGTGTTATGCTAATATTGTGAAGAGTAGAGACTGTTATTAATGTTTTATGCTAATAAATATTTTAAATAGTAGAGACACGGTGTGATTATTACTATGATTGAAAATCAATTTAGACGAAGACATACAAAGAAGTAATTATCACAATTAGCGATTTTTTTTGGCTGGTAAAAAATCAGTTTGTCTGGTAAAAAAAATCAGATACTCGCCAGTTGGCTGGTAAGCCAAAAAGTTAGTTTCCTCCCCTGGTTCCATCCTATAGGCAAATCTTTCCTGTGACAAAATGGCATCAAATGTAATAAAAAATTCAACCAACAAACAAGATTCTTGTACAGGATCTCCTCTCTGATAAACAAGAATACCCTGAAGACTAACAGGAGCACTCATTCAAGGGTACTACGACTATGCTTGCACCTCATGGTACCAAAGCACCTCAAAGGCCCTAAAAACAAGACTACAAACATTTTAAAACAAACTGGTCAGACTACTGCTTGACCTTACTCCTAAAACCCAGTTCACCCCTGCCCACTTTGAAAACCTAGGATGGCTTAGAGTAGACAACAGAGTACAGCAACTTGCAATGGGCCTGGTCTACAAGATACACTACACCACTAAGGTACCCATACCCATGTAGGCAGTGATGCAGTGGTGGTCCCACTCGGTACCACGCCGTCCTAGCAGTTTTTTCTGAGCAGAAGTATGCGCAGTTTGCGCACACAAAAATGCGTTCACAATTTTCACTGGACTTGTCGCGCCGTGCGCCAAGTACCCGGCACTTATCTAACACTTTGCATAATAATAGGATACCGATAGCATAGAGAAGAGCCAAACCAAAATGCAAGCCCTGTGGGGGTTTGCTTGATCTGTGGAACCTCTCACTATGTGACAAATGGTCCCGACTGGAAGGATGGGGCATTAAGTTGTGCTTCAGAAGGAAACGGTCCTTCTGTAAACTAAGTTACATTGTTAATTTAGTTTGTATTTACTTTTCTAGTTTAAGTTAATTCAATTAAAGAAATTGTAACTACAATTACATTTAAAACATTGTTTGTTTTTCAACCATATCTGTTGACAATATAATTTCTTTATATATTGAAGGCTACATCCTGCTACCTTTTTCAGCTTCTCTATTTCAAGGCAATATTTACAAAAACTAAACTAAAACTAGTAATTTCCTATACAAACATGTTTCCTACTATTTATGCATAATAATCATCTGTTCTGTGCGCATGCGAGGGAACATGTATGGGCGTGCGCGGGAGCACGCGTGCACGTGGCGTCCAGGCAGTTCTGATATTACGACTGCACCCCTGCATGTAGGCTACATGTCTACATACTTCCCAAAGGTCAGTGAATACCACGACCACAACACCAGAGGGAGCTCCACAAATCATGTTAAACTCAGATTCGGCTCAAACAAGGGACTAAACACTTTTAACACACCCACCCACCCACCCTACCCCCTCCAATGTACACTTTCTTCCCCCTCGAATGTATATATTTTATTTTATGATCTGTCTCTTAAACACTACTGTATATTTGTAAATCGTGTATGTCATAAATGTCTGGATGTAACAGTACTGTATGTCGTATATGTCATAAATGTCATGATGAATTGAAATTGGGGGACCCTGATGTAAACAAGACGAAAGTCTTTTTCTGGTCTGCATCCCCTTAACAATTGTATGTATTGAGCTGTACTGTACTATACCCATTCTGCAATCTGTTAATAAAGTTTTCATTCAATCAATCAATCAAGAATGGGTACAATACAGTACAGCTCAATACACACAATTGTTAAGGGAATGCAGACCAGAGAAAGACTTTCAGGGTCCCCCATTTTCAATTCATCAAGACATTTATGACATATACAGATATACAGTACTGTTTCATCAAGACATTTATGCATTAATAGTACAGCAGCCATTACTCTTGTCAACACAATGACAACATAGTTAGTTACTTGTGCAACCGGTTGCTCTGCGATTCCCATAAAGTTAACCCACAAGCAGTTAGAGTATGGTAGAAAAACCACTAAAGATGATACATTAATATAATGAGAACAATACAACAAGATTACATTATACTATTAGCTATGCACATTCGTTAGTGTTCTTCTAACCTTTTGTCTTGCTGAGCCTCTGGGTCACTTTCTACTGAGAGACAGGCGCAGCTGCAGACAGTGGTGTGTGGCAGAACAACAACACTGCCAAGCCTACAGACAGACAAGCGTCAACTCTCGATACCAGACACAGACACAGGCCGACTTTACTTCCTCAGAAAAAAAGCAACAAGGGGATTTGAAACTAGATAGACTATGCTATATCTGTGTGGATATTGAAGAACTGATCAACAACATGCATAATAATAACACGCGCGACTCACATTTCACTTTCAGTTTCGCCAACACACAGTGCAATCTTCTTCTTCTAATAGATTTACGACAGTCTGGGCAAGGTGCATTACTGCCCTCTACCGGACAGACACGTGCAGTATCTACTCCATGTGAACAAAATGCCCTGACGCAAATGAATGAATGAATCAAGATTAATCAAGAATGAATGAATGATAGAATGAAAACTTTATTTAACAGATTGCAGAATGGGTACAATACAGTACGGCTCAATACACACAATTGTTATCCTCCAGTATATTCAGACATCTACTACAGACATCCTATACGATGAATTGAAAATGGGGGACCCTGATGTAAACAAGACGAAAGTCTTTCTCTGGTCTGCATCCCCTTAACAATTGTATGTATTGAGCTGTACTGTACTGTACCCATTCTGCAATCTGTTAATAAAGTTTTCATTCATTCATTCATTCATTACATCTCTCCTTCTCCCAGGAATAAACCTAACATCCTCAAGTATATGTTGAAATACTCTAAAGAGAACCCTAATGATGTAACATTACATAACATTCCTGCACAGATAATACAGGTAAGGAGGTGAAGCACTCCTTTTTTTTCTCTTTTTTTTTTTTTTTTTTTATTGAACGTAGTCCTTGAGCCATTCTGGCGGCTTTATCTGCCGTCTTGGAACGTCTCTCACTTTAGTCTCTGTACTCTCTCAAGTCAAGTCAAGTCAAGTCAAGAGTTTTAATTGTCACGGCATACAGGTATACAATGAAATCTCTCTCTCTAGTCAGGGCGCTTGGTGCTATTTCCTCCTCCGTTGTTTGCTCCTCCTGTGGAGTCGGTGTCTCTTGTGGCTCAGGGAGAGCTTGCAGATGAGCCCTGTTCCTCCTCACCACCTCTTCTCCTGCCCGGACCACATAGGAGCGTGGCGTGTCAGCCTTCCTCCGTAGCTGGCCGTTTTGAGGTGGAGATCCACACCGATTGACCCGGTCTCAGTTCCGGCCTCTGTGTGGCCCGGTGTCTCTCATTAAAGTTCTGTGTCTGTCTCAGTTTCAGTTGGTAGTCCTTTTCCTGAAAGGCCTTCGTTTTGGGCCATTGTGGTTTCAGGTGGGCCGGCGCCTGTGGCAGTGGGGAGCGGAGCTTCCTGCCCATCAGGAGCTCAGCAGGTGATGGTCCATGCTGCAATGGTGTGACTCTGTACGCTAACAGTGCCCTGTGTGGGTCTTCATTCTTACTCAACAGCGACTTAGCCGTCTTGACAGCCCTCTCTGCCTCTCCATTGCTCTGGGCAAAGTACGGGCTACTTGTCACATGAGCAAAGTCATAATCTGTGGCAAAGGCGGCAAACTCCGCTGATGCAAACTGTGGACCATTATCACTCCGCAGGACCTCTGGGACCCCGTGTCTGGAGTACATGGCCTTTAACGCCTCGATCACTCCTTTAGTTGTGGTAATGGGGGTTTTCTCTATTTCAATGTACCTTGAATAGTAGTCTACTGCTAACAGGTAGGTGGTGCCCTTTAGATAAAACATATCCACCCCTACCTTTTGCCACGGCCGCTGAGGCAATGCCGATGGCATCATTGGCTCTGGATGCCGTGTCTGACTCTTCACACATGTTTCACACTGTGTTACTACCTTAGCGATCTGACTACTTAAGCCCATCCACCACACTGACTGCTCTGCTCTCGCTCTGCACTTAGATATCCCCATGTGTCCCTCATGTAAATGTAAATGTGCCAGCATTTCTGTTTGCAAAGTCTCTGGTACTACTATCCTCCGTCCTTTCATTAAAAGGCCTCCTGCACAGTATAGCTCACTCTGGTAGATCCAGTAGGGCTTTAGCTGCTGTGGCAGTTCCTCCTGTCTTGGCCACCCCTTTTTGCACTGCTGTATAAGCTGTCTGCAGACAGAGTCCCTTTGCTGTTCCTCAGCAATCTGTTGCAGCTTTGCCTTAGACGCTGGTAGGCCCTGTTGTACTGCCTCAACAAACACCTGTGCTTCTCCTTCCAGCTCTCTTTCCTCCTCTGTCAGTGTGCGCACGATTGGGGCCCTTGATAATGCATCTGCCGTTATCAACGCTTTCCCTGGGACATATACTATGTGGTATGTATATCTCAGTAGTCTAAGCCTAAAGCGCTGGATTCTTGGGGGTAAGTCATCTAGTGCCTTCGTACCTAACAGAGCCAACAGTGGCTTGTGGTCGGTCTCTATGGTAAATTGAAGGCCTATTATATACGAGCTGAGCCTTTCGCATGCCCATGTTACTGCCAGCGCCTCCTTCTCCACCTTGGCATATCTCTGCTCTGTGTCAGAGAGACTGCGTGAGATATAGGCTATTGGGCGCCACTCCTTGTTGTCCTGCATTTGGGTGAGGACTGCTCCCACTCCAAAAGATGATGCATCTGTGTTGAGCACCGGTCGTAAACCGAGGTCAGATTGATTATCCCATAACTCTTTAGTCCGAATCCCAGCTTCAAGCAGCGTCCCGCGAAGCGTGAGACCTCTAGGACTCAATTTGTCTATAACGTTCAGGGCTTAAACTCAGCAGACCTCGGCTCACACACAGGAACCCCCCGTCCCCTCCAGTAATACAGTTGATTAAATGGAGTTGCGGGGTATAATTTTTATTCTATTTGCACTGGGAAGGACTCTCTTTACTTATATGAGGTCCATTTTCCCTATCCTATGTACACGTATTATCATTATATGGCTTTACTTGATAATCCCATTATACAGAATTCACCTTTAGTCCTTAATGCATAATCATAAGTCTCCTTTTACTCCGTAGGGATAAAGCCTATAGTCATAGTTATATCCCCATTATACAGAATGCACCTTTAGTCCTTAATGCATAATCATAAGTCTCCTTTTACTCCGTAGGGATAAAGCCTATAGTTATAGTTATATCCCCATTATACCGAATGCACCTTTAGTCCTTAATGCATAATCATAAGTCTCCTTTTACTCCGTAGGGATAAAGCCTATAGTTATAGTTATATCCCCATTATAGCTAGGGATAAAGCCACTTACACATCTTATCACTATATGGCATTACTTGATAAAACCAGGCTTGCCGAACCCACCTTTCTCCTCCTCCTCCGTCTGGGGAAAAAGTTCTTTTTTATATCATATATTAGGCACAATACAGGCACATTGGTGCACATTATCATTATTATTATTATTATTATTATTATTACTGGTAAAGTTACAATGCAAAAATACATCTCCATCCTTACCCGTCTTTTTGGGAAAAATAGAAGCAAAACGTGGTTTCCAAAAGAGGATTGTTTTTATTTTTTAACAGTAGAAAATTACATTTAAGGGTTCAGTTTCATTTATAAAAGTACACAGGTTTTTCAGCTTACTATATATCAGGTGTCAGTCCTCTCCTCAAAATCTCTCAAAAAAGTCTGGCTCTTGCCTCCGCAACAGTCTCTTTTATTTGACATTATACCATATTCCTGATTGGTCGAAGAACATTGATGTCACAGGATCGTCATTTAGTTTAGCAAACCAACATACAGTACATAATTCGTTATGAACTCCTCCTTCTTTGAAATATGATATTTCTGTTACTGTTATCTAACAGTAACAGAAAGTCCCTTTTCCCTTCAAAACGTACAACGGCTTTGTCTGGGGGAACCACGTGACTGGGGCCCTTCATAGGATCTTCTTAAAGAATCCCTCCAGACAAATCCCTCCTTTTTTAAACATAATTCTTTTAGTATTTTTCTTTACTGACAGTCAATTATAAGCATGCCATTTTGAAAACTCTTACTGTACACATTTTAAACATTTAATTGTTATATAGTTTCTTTTCTTTCTTTAAGATCTCCCCACTAGTTCCCGGACTCTGTCTTTCAACCCTCAACCCTTAATCCCCTGGTCGTCTGAAAGGGTTAAGCTCTTACAGCTCTCTCTCTCCCATCTTCCAGAGGCCCACATTCCTCAGGGTTCCTCCCTTCTCACAGACACCCGGGACCTTGTCTGCAGATATTAAAGGCTCATTTCCATTTTTTATAAGTAGAGCCAGCTATCCTCCAGAGTTCAGTTTAAAGATTATACTGGTCACATAGGAACGACTCAGGATGTCATTGTCCAAAAGTGTCGCTTGTTTTGTGACACTTCTCACCCACTCTGCCATCCTGTGAGGTCTTTGTCCATTGTTAATTGAATAATTGAAAAATAAAGCATATGATTACATGTGAAAAATAGGTATATAGGGCTGTATTGGAACGACTCAGGATGTCTATTTCAAAATGTGTCATTTGTTTTGTGACACTTTACACCCACTCTGCCATCCTGTGAGGTCTTTGTCCATTGTCAATTGAATAATTGAAAAAATGAAGCATATGATTACATGTGAAAAATAGGTAAATAGGGCTATATTGTTACATAAACAACAAAAAAAAATTCAAAATAGAAATCACTGTTCTTCTTTAGAGAACAGGGCTTTTGCTTTTAAAAATAGTAATCACTGTTCTTTCTCAGAGAACAGGGCTCTTGCTTCTTTTTTGATTATATTTCTACCAACATTTTTATGTCATTGGTAAGGTGATTTTGATGACTTTCGTGCTTTCTTCGGCCTCTCGTAGTCCGCCCAGCCTCTGGAAGATGGTGGCGATGTACTTGTACCGGGGACTTCTTGTCTTGACCCCCCGGATCGAGAGGCCAGGGATCTTGGGTCTGGCAGGCCTTGACCTTTTTCACCTCCCCTGACTTCTTGACCGACCACACTACTGTGCTCGGTGGAGGGCAGGACAGGATAAATCTTCGGATCCCTCCGCGCATAACGGATTCCAGATTGAACTTTGATGTTGGACGTGCTCATCTTAGGGTAAAAGATCAAATCCATTCTATAATATTCGCAGCTGTTTCCCCAGCTCTTGACGGTCGCCCATGTCTTGCCGAAATTTGTGTCACCCTCTCGGGTAACCATGTAGATCTTCACCCAGGCCGGGAGGATACCGGCCCAGTTACCTCCCACCAGAACATGGGCGACACTGGATCTCTCTTCTGACGCAGCGTCCAAGTAGAAGAAGTCCTCGTACTGCATCCTGGTGAAAGGGTCAGAATAAGGTCTTCTCCCGGGTTTTATTCCCACTATGTCAGGCCAACTGGCAGGGGACTTAAGTTCTTCATTTGTCATCATTCTGCCAGTTCCTGTATATAACTGAGATCGTTGGCCGTCATCTACAACGTCCCATTTCCCTCTCTGGAGCGTTATTTTCTTCATCCAGGTTACTCCTAGGCCCAGAGACAATTTATCCTCCGGTGTTGTCATCGCAGTTGCTGTCTGTCCCTGGTCAGGCATTTTTGGTGAAACCAGACTTGGTGATGATGACACGAGGGCCGCTCTCAATCTATCAAGGGGGTCTTGATCCAAAATACTCAATACGCTATCACCATGTAACATAAGTTCGTCTGAGATGGTATATCCCTTAACCGCCATTCTCCGGTGGTGTCTGTTCGTTCCAGCGTTTACATACGACGTAGTAGATTTATTGTAATAATGACCCCTATTATCACAATGCAGGGGAGGGCCCATCTCACTATCCCCATCACCACCGCCCTGGCTGTCTGTACCATGGAAGTGGCAAAATTCCAAACATCACCTACTCCATCTGCCACGGCCCCCCCTATATCTTCAGCTGCACGCCCGATAATGGTACCGAGTACTATCGCAAATTGAGTTATGTCTCTCCTCCTGCTCCATTCGTCCACATGCGGTGCCCGATCCTGTGAACAGGACCCGTTTGTCATGTTGTTAGCATGCGAAATGGGAAAAACACCATCCAGGTAGAATCCTCTTGTTGTCCAGCCAAACCCCGGACCCAGCCCTCCTCCCGTTTCCAAATAATCAGATATGGGTTTCCATGGGGATACAAAGTCAAACAGGGCCTTGTTGCATCCCGTACAGGTGTTAAACAGATGGTGATTGTTTCCCCGTCTGTTATTGCAGTACTGGGTATTGATGAAATTCCATCGGTTCAACAGGTATGCCTCCGGTGGCCAATAGTAGGGGAATCCTCTATCCAGGGTGTGTTCAAACAGCGTTGCTAGGGGTCCGCATTTTGAAGTTTTTGCCTGCCATGTGGCTTCATTCTGTCTATCTCCCCATTTCGCAGTGGGAGAAGAGCGGTAGCAGTTAGCCACTATCAAGGGGATGCTCACCTGCCGGGGGAATTTTGAGTCATAATACAGTGTTCCACCCTCCCCCGAAACTGCCCTCCATCTCATTAGGTCACTGGTGTCCCGTGAGGTTGGAGAGTCAAACCAGTGCATATTACTCCATGCATGTTCCTGCGGCGGAGGGTTACGCACAATGTAGTACCTTTCTACCATTCTTCGAGGGTCGCATCCTATCTCCTGAGCCTTAGCCAGAGGGAGAGTGCCCCAATGGATCCACGTACTGTTAATCCCATCCCGGGATCTCCCCCTAGTCAGGGTCCTAGTAGAAGCTAGGTCCACCATAGCTGAGGTAGCTTCCTCCACATGTAGGTGCGGATAAGTATCCTTCTCTGTACACAGACTCTGATCATTCTGCGTACAATACTGTTTCCCCCATTTACCATAAGTTGTTCCGGGGTAGGCCCCGAGCTGGGCCCCCGTCGCTCTGAAGCTTGGTTCCAGACCCCACCTCATTATGTAGCCACTAGAGGTCTTTCTAGTGAGAATAAGAGGTGGGGGTATTAGGATTTCGCCTAATTGTCTCTCTTTAATGTTTACCATAGTGAATGGTAGCTGTGGATCTTTTTCCTTCCAATCCTGTACCCACTCCAATATATCCTCTTTTTCTGATCCATCGGGATTAAGGTTTGGATTAGGTTTGCTTTCTTTTGGGGGATCTTTGTTATTGCTCCCCACCGCCACTACCAATGCTCCGGGGTATGGGGTGCTGGAATTTGGGTCTATATGCCTACCCACATTTAGTTGGAACCCCAAAACCTGAGCAGCTAACTGTTGGTGGATGAACAGGGTCAACTTGGTCTCTTCCGTATCTGGCTCCTTCTGCCAGCATGCCGCCACCAGGTTGACCTCCTCATCCGTGAGGCCTATTCCTGCATAGGCCCTCCATTCATTGAGGGGCCGTTTTGCCCACCTGCTGTGGTATCTGTCGAATTTTGAGGGTTCTGGGTATACTCTATACCTCCTCAAATAATTCCTGAAATTCACACGACAGGTGGCTTCCTGGCCCAGAGTTCCATTCGAGTATGGGCGTGGGACCCCCATATTCCGTGCTTCTCGGCATATAGGGACTAATTCACCCGCTTCTCTCATCATTCTTTTTCCCACTTCAATGGTGGTAAGACCCCTCCATACCTCGTCAGTTTTTGCCAGGTTATCAGATAGGCAATCGAGGAGAGAGTCTAGTATTTGCGTGCCCCACTTTCCCTCGAGTTTCTCCACCTGGCTCGGGGTCAAGGTTGGGACGTCTGTGTACCATAAGGTCCTCCCCCCTGCCAGGGGGAGACCGCGCACCCATGGAAGTGTAGGTGGGTATGGTTTGATTTTTACCCGTCCTGGGTTGGTTACCGCCACAGTCCATTTGAACCATGTAGCGGTAGTCTGAAAAGGACATCCTCCTGCTTGGTCAGTAGCTGTGAGAGGTATATCCTGTTCAGGCCGTTCCTGGACCTGAGCCTCCGGCAGAGTGTCCTGTCTGGGGGTCAAGAACCCAAAAAAGGCCTCAACCTCTCGTTCCCATGCCGGGGGCCATTTTGTATACAGGGTCACCTTGGTCAAGGTAGATTCTCCTGTGTCATCACTGGGTTTCCTGCCCGGGGTCACTTCTACTGCTCGGGTCCCATTCAGTCTGGTAGTAGAACAGTTAGATAATTCCTCCCAAGGCCCCCACTCCGGGTCACCCTGATACCTGGAGTGTGCTCTGACCCTGATGCAGGGGTATATCCGTGCCTCTCCCTTGGCTAGTTTCAATTTGGTTGAGATTTCGCCTCTAGGGCTAGAAGGGTATACTGCTGTCACCTCCGCTCCTGCCGCACCCAGGCATATCTCGTCCCTCTGAGCGGCCAAATCTTTCCATGTCATGTATGGATTACATCCCTCCTCTGGGTTTAGTAACCAGCATTGTGGTTCCGGATCAGGCAGTGAGCAGTCAGGGAATTGTTCCTTGGCCTGACCTGTGTCACTAAAAGAGGTAGATATATAGTCCGACCAGGCCTCCCATCTCTCTGATGCGTTTCTTGGTTCACACGGGACCTGAGTGACCATCCTATAGTGGGTCACTGGTATTCCTCTATGGTCCTTAATCGTTGGTTCTTCAAACTCCCATTCAGTACGAGTCCTGGGATAATCAATTGCCCTTATTAATCCCAGGGTCAGTGTGATGACAAGTACTACCAGAGTCACTCTGATTATCCATTTACTGGCCACAGCCTTGGCGGATTTCTTGGGTTGAGTCGCCAGGCTTGGCGATATCTCTTCTATGTTGGGAGCGGCCCTGTTCTCGGATTCATTGTCAGAATCTGACTGCTCCCATTCCCGATCTATATCCATTGTCAAGCAGGTCATGATCTCTCTTCGAGCAGATTCATCATTTGGGCTGGGCACCGCATATGCCCCTTTGTTTAGACAGGTCATGTGCTCATATATATAGTCCCTGCCCATATGCGTTGGTTGTCTGCTTATGACTGGCAGGTCATGGTATTTTGGGTTGGGTGGTGCCCAATATTCTGATGTCTGGGTACTGGGCCCCAGTGTGTCTTCGGGACTAGGCCCACTGCGCATGGGTATGGGTTGTTCCCCGTACTCCGGGGCTACCAGGTTATAGGTGTTTGTGGGGTTCTTCAGGTAGGCCATATTCCTCCCTCTCGCCTTTCCTTCGCTGCCTGAGAAGAAAAGGTGAGACGGTTATCGCCCGTGCGCATCGAGCATGTACTACTTGGTCAAGGCTTCTGATCTTCGCCTGATGCGATCCCATATACTGGGCGCCCTCGAGCCTGGTCCCATTCCGTCGGGGTAGTGTACCCTCTTTGGTTTGATCATGGACCCCTTCCTAATGCTTCCGATCACAGGAGTGTCTTTCCCCGGGGCAATCTCCACAGAGAGGCCTCTGATAGGATGTGGCATATGCCCCACACTCAGCGTGACAGAGAGTATCACCCATTGGTATTCTTTTCCATTCACGGGTCTCTCTGTATCTCCTGGGGATATAGACTTCCCTTTCGTGCCCGTTTTAGTTACTCCAGGCCCGTCCCTCACCAGTAGTTCTAGTGATAGGGTTTCACGGAACCCTTCTCTGAGCTCTCCACTTATAGTCGTCAACCAATCGAATTCACCACCGTGTCTGTGTCCAGAGCTGGGGAAGGGCAAGGAGATCAGTCCCGAGGTTAGTAGCACAGCCCTTTTAGCCAACATCATGCGCACCAGGCTGGCTACATCTAGTAGAAGGTCATTTCCTTTTAGTCTATCATTGGTCATGACCTCCTGTCCCTTGGTGAACAGTCTTGACCTCTCCTCCGTATCCTTCACCCAGAATGTGTCTGGTCCTTTCACCAGGAACATCTTATCCCCCCTTGAAGGCATTGCCCTGGGGAAACAGGTGTTTATGGTTTTCTCAAGATAGGTTTCCATCAGGCTGGCCAGGTTTTCCGTGCTGCCCTTGAAGGCTATACCTCCTCGACCCGCGGCCCCTTTGCGGACTGGAGCATCCCCATCTTGCAGGTATCCACTGCCCTTTGTCAGGTATATTCCTGACCCTAGTTTCACTTCCGTATGGTCTTGGCATTTGGCTAGAGCATAACCCAGCCATGAGCACCCGCACTTGGATGCTAACTGTGGGGTCATAGGAGGGTACGCTGCCAGTACTATACGGGGTCCATATTCCATATAACATGCTTGGCAGACAATTATTCTGCATCCCCTCGGGCCCTCTTTTGGCCCAAAGGTGTAGGTATCATCGCCTGGGCGATATAGAGGTTTGTGATCCGTGGGGACCTGTTCTGGACGATTCCGTGAGGGTCCTTGCCATAGTAGGTTAGTCACCTGGACGAGGCACAAGGTGCATTTATCCAGGTTGTGTCCCCATTTCGTCCATCTGATTATACTTCCTCCTGGTCCCTCCACAGGTTCTGCGTCCGGGGTGTCGGGGTGACGTATTAGTGATCTGTTATCCGACAGATACCCCTTTTTCGCCGCCTTAACTGCTCCATCAGCCACACCCATAAAAACGCTGGCGCCTCGTATGTTTCCAGTGTCCCCGTTCAAAGGGGACAATCCTGGCGCCATACAGATCAATATTTTGTGCCTGGCGCACTCCAAGGCGAAAGGCATGGATTCTCTAAGTCCCGGTACACCCCTTTGGGCCATCTTACTTCCCGTTTTCTGTGGCGTAGAGCTTGAGATTCCAGCCATCTTTCCCTTTCTTCACCCGGTCTTGCGGACTTGATTTACGTGCACTATACCTAGGTTCTGTAATCTAAATCGCCTGGGACTAAGTATTTCAACAATGGTATCTTTGCTTTCACACTTCTTGCTGGGATTTCCTGCCAGGGGTTTTCGGAGCACCCACACGGCTTCACCTAAGGAGAAGGGAGAAGAGACAGCCGTGTTATCTTCTGAAACACATCTCTTATCCTCTCTTCCCAAGTTCACAGCTTGGTGTATCCTAAGGAGAGAGATTGGTTCATCCCAGGATCGCAACATATCCTCCTTGATTATCTGCTCTTTTATAGAGCGCACAGCCCTCTCTGCCACTCCGTTCGTATTGGGCTGGTAGGGCACCGAGTATTGGGCCATTACACCCGCTTCCTCCAGTAGTGTCTTCACTGTTCCGTGAGTGAAGTAGGTGGCATTATCCATCCTGAGCGATGTAGCCCTTGGCTCTTCCCTTAGGAACTGTGATATGCAGTTGCATATTACTGCAGCCGTTGGAGTGGGGATAGGGTACATTCTGAGTCTACCTGGCCCATTGTCCACTATCACCAGTCCCTGCCTGTGTTTTTTTTTCGTCCCCTCCGACATGGGTCCAAACACGTCGGCGGAAAAATGCAGCCCTGCTTCCGATACTGCTATTTGTCCCAGTGGCACAGGCTCAGGTTTCGTCCCTCTCACCAGCGCACATTGTTCACAGGCCTTCCGGATTGTTATCGCTCTTTGTTTCGCTTTAGGTATGTGAATGTGGTTGGTTCTTAGGTATACCAACATCCTCTTACTTCCAACATGTCCAAGGTTATCATGTACCAGTCGGATCATGTGAGTAGCCTCGTCCTCCGGTACTCTCACTGTGCCGTTGTCTTCCCAGGCAGTGGGCGTGACTAAGGCCAGTCTTTTGAGTTTTAGCCCGCTGACCTCAGGGCGGTTTTGGGCCAGGGTGTCGACTTCTTTGTTTCCCTGGTAGTGGACCCCGGTTTCCTCCGTATGGCTTTTTAGCCATTTCCAAGCTATTTTCATGCCTCGGAATTGTTCCACTATGAGGGCCCAGAGGTCACCATGGGCCATTGGTCTGCCTGTGCTGGTTTCATATCCTTTCGCTTTCCAGTACTCCAGGTTCTCTGTTCCTCCGTTGTAACAGTATTGGCTATCGGTTACAATAAGTAGTTTCGGTATGTGCTTCCCTTTGGCCATTATTATGCCCTCCAGTATAGCTGTTACCTCTGCCGTTTGGGCTGATCCCTCGGTCCAGCCACTCGCTGTTTTGATGTTCTCATTGTTGTGTTTTAGAACATAGGCCCACTTGGCCTTTGTTCCGTCCTGTTTGTGCTGACTTCCGTCTGTGTAGAGTACCCAGTTGGGTTCGGCCTCAGGCTCGGTGAGCTTGGTTTTCGTTTCTAGGGGACACTTGGTTCCTGTTGTGATAAATCTCATTTTAGGATCTGTTAACATCATTGACCAATGTCCCCATCGTGAGGTCATGGCCCTCGAGCCTGTAATAGTTCCCTTCGAGGCACTCTGCAGGGCAGGAAATTCGGTGGTTACTATTATATCTTTGTCTTGAGCCAAGTCCTTCAGGGCATTCCAGAATCTAAATACTCCACATAGGATTCGTTCTTCTTCTGTATACCGCTCCTCCGTATTGGTGAACTGCATGGATAAAAGTAGACAAGGGGTCTTCCCCTTTCTATTCTGACATTTCAGAGTTATCCCTTGCGTACCCTCCACTTGTGGGAATACTTCTAGATGTTTGGTGGGGTCTCTTTTTTCCAGATCTTTGCAGTTTTCCAGCACATGGGTTTTGAACACCGTCCAGCCTGGCTCCACTTCCTCTATGGGGATGTTCCTATTCCTAGGGTTTTTTCCCTCGAGGGCTTTGCCTTTCAGTTTGTGGAGCGGGGATGCCTTTGTCGCATAGCCAGGCACATGGGTCATAATGTGGCCGCATTTTCCCATGGCAGAGTCCAGCTGACTCAGGGACACAGGCTTCTCAATGGCCGCTACCTGATCCAGGTATTCCCTGCTGACTGACTTTCCGGTGTCCGTTATGTTGAAACCCAGATACCTCAGGGTATGTTTCGCGATCTCGCACTTCTTGAGGCCTATCTTTAACCCGGCCCTGGAGAGGCGGGTCACTACCTGGTCCAGTAGTTCCAAGTGTTCTTGTTCCGAGTCATTGGTCCAATACACATCGTCGATGTATATGGTGACATCCAGGCCTCTCAGGATGTCCTCTATGACTCCTTGGAACACATTCGGGGAGTTTTTATACCCCTGTGGTAAAACTGTCCATCCATAGGACAGCCCGTTCCAGGTGAACGCCGTCTTCTGGGTGGATAGGGGGTCGATAGGTACTGACCAGAATCCATTAGCCAGGTCAATGCTAGACTTCCAACGTTTGTTGGGCAGATTCCTGGTTGTCTGTGCTATGTTTATCATTGTCCTGGTATCTGAGCATGTTCTAGCATTCAGGGCAATTAAGTTGTGCACTAATCTCCATGACCCATCAGGTTTGGGGACTCCCATTACAGGGGTATTTGTTAGAGCAGAGTCCAACATAGTCAACACGCCCATTTCTTCCAATTCCGCGATGGTTTCTGTCAGCTCCTTTTTGCACCTCGGGTCCACCCTGTGCTGTGCTTGTCTCGGTGGTATGGTCCCCTTTATAGTGTGTGTATACTTGGGGTCCACCCTTCCCACGTCGTTCTTGTGGGCAGCATATAAGCCTCTCTTGAGTATTTCTCGTATGAGGATTTTCTCGTGGCTTTCGGACTCTTCCACAACCTTTTCCATTTCGCCCCGTATGTCCACTGGCTTCATATATTTGACACGGACTCCGTGCTGTGTCCTTTGCGGGTCACCCTTGGGTATGAATTTTTCCTTTTCGTACAGTAGTATCAAGTCTTTTGGGGATAACAGGGGTTCCGAATTAGGTGGTCCTACCACTCCTGATATCCCATGCTTCTCCCCTGTTCCCATGAGGGCTCTGGTCCCATTACCTAATTCCACTTCTATGGATCCGGTAATGGGTGTATTTACATGCAGGGAAATTTCCGCTCCGGTGTCTACTAGGTATTGGTCGTTTCCCACTTGACACGTTAACTTCCCATCCGTCTCCTGTGTCTTGAGTGCAATAGCATTCAGTAGGGGCCTCTCCTGGGGATCTATATTGAGGGTTAATAGACTCTCTGTCACTCTGTCTTCTTCCCATGTTCGAGTGTCATGTGTCACATCACCAGGAGGCCAGGATTCTATTCTCTCTCCTTCCGGGATTTGAATTCCTCCCTTGTTGCCCTCCTTTCTGCTTGCTTTTCTGGGGTTAATGCGGCCCACTCGTCGGGAGGTAGGTACATGTAATTCTTCTTCTCTTCCTTGTCCTTGGTTATCCTCGGGGGGAACTCCTTGGAGCCCCCCCTTTTGTCGTTTTTTGAGTAGATAGGTTTAACGTTAGCCGCTGGCTGTTGCTGGGCTCTGGGAGGCCGAATTTGAGCCTTCCCCTCTCGTGGGTTCTCCCCTTTCCTTTCACTGTTATTGTATTTGGTTTGAGAAAGCATTTTGACTTGGTCATACAGCATGCATTCCGTCCGTAACTGATCTCGGGACCATGCTGCGCATTTGGCTGCAAGACGGTTACCCCCTGGTACTCCTATGAACAATTTTTCAAGTAGTAAGCCTGATCCTTGCACAGGTCCTCCACGTATGACTGATTCCGCTGCAACAGTGAGAGACACACTCCCGTCTCTCACCTGTGGGATTAGTTTCTCCACCATATTTTCCCCTGGATCTTGACCGGGGGTTCTCACTTCTATTTCCATCATTTGGGCCATAGACGCCCCTTCGGGGATCTCCAGTCCTTTGAGGTGTCGCAAAATGCGAGCGGCATCCGGGTCATCGTAGAGAGGGGACCCATGAAAAATCTGAGCAATCCTATGGATATAAGCAGCCTGGGTCTCCCCATGATTCATTTCTGGGGCCAGTTTCTTGAGCACTTGGGTTTTGCTCAATAATTCTTGTGCTTTGTTGCTTTCTCCATATTGGGCACTGTCATACAGACTCCTGTCGGTATGTAAACTCTTTCCTCTTGGTCGGTATATGTCTCCGGGAGATTGGGCCAGTATGGAGTGAGGGCTTACCTCCGGGCGGTGTTCCCCTGTGCCGTGTCCCAGGGCTCGGATTGGGCTTATGGACGGGGCTTTGTTCAACCAGTGTCTTTCTCTCCTGGCTATTTCGGCCATGGCCCTGTCCCGTTTGTACACTTGTTTGCGCAGTACGTCATAGCCAGCATGTAAATATGCATGCTTGTATGGTTCCGTTATTCCCGCGTGAGACAACACTTTCTCTGCCTCAGGTGACCGTGCTAAGGCCCGAGCCTTCCTCCATGTCACGGGATATGCTGGCATAATATCCCCTGTTTCTTCTCCTGCCAATTCTCCTTCACTTTCGTCGGAGACGTCCTCCAATCCTGAGCTCCAGGTCAAGCCTGAAGGTGACTGGAAGGCGGTGCCCTTCAGGGGGGGCCCGGGGCCTATAGGTCTCAGTTTGACCGGTTTGGCTCTCTTGTTCCGAGGCCTAGGAGGTTCGCCCCTTGGGTACCGAACTCTCTCCCTAGATCTTGACCTAGATGAGGACATTGAGGAGGCTCTGGAGCTTGACCGATCCAGGTCTCCCTCTTCTCCTGAGTCCTGATCTGAATCAGTATACTCCGGTCCGCTATCTGTCGGGTCGTCCCCTGACTCCTGGGGACAGCCTAGTCGTCTAAGAATACTCTTAGCCCGGGATTTGACAAGTCCATCCCTTTCTGGTTCAAACTGTACTGTTGGTTTCCGGGGAGTGGATGATCTCCCTCTTTCTGTTGTTCGGGAGGAGCTCTGGGAATTGGACTTTTCCTTCCTGGGTCCAATTCCCGACCCCTCAGTGTCTGGAGGGGGATTGAGGGGTACCGATGCCGGTTCACTGTCCTCATCCTCCTCACTCTCTCCTGCTTCAGTCAAGGCCTGGGTTATTCCCTCATGGTCCTTGGGTTCTACCATGAGGCAGATTTCCGTGTGTTTTGCACTTCTTATGGTTGAGATTGCGTGGACTACTGCCTCCCCCAACCATATGCCTCTTTGGCCATATACTCGAGACCTGCCCCACATCAGGTTTATAGCTAGTCGGTAGGGCATGTCCTTGGTACCATGGCCAGCATAGATTTCTCTTCTCTGCAGTAGATCCTTCATCCGGGACACCAGATTGTCCCAGTTCTTTTGTGAGGACTGTATTTTATTGTACCTGTTTTGGCTCAGTGTCACATGGACAACTTTCTCCGCGTGAAACACATTATAATCACACTCAGTGATTACTGCCTTGCCCGGTTTTAGGGGTTCTTTGGTCCTTATTTCCATCACCTGTTTCCTCAGGTTCCGGTAATAAGCGCCTCCTGCCGCTACCATGCTCGTTTCCCATCTACCATAGCTCGTCAAAGATGGTCCAGTGAAGGTGAGAATTGACCATGGTGCGTCACTCTCGTCCCGGAGTGTTCACCACGGCGAGAGGTGTAGGCTGCTCTCGCTTGTTTCACTTCCTCGTGAACACGTGGTCCTGGGCTTAAGTACCCCAGGGAGTAATCTCGCCCTGGGGTTGATGTAGCCATTGGTGTAGCTGATCCCCCCAGCGTCTGTAGTTGTCCCCCGCTAGTAACTTCCCTCATTTCACATCCAGAGGGGTCACTAATGGAGCGGGGATCCCTCTGGCTGATGTACTTGTGAGGGGGTACAGGCCGTGCTTGGTCCGCGTCTGCTCCTGAGTCCTGACTACGTTCCTGCGTCACCCCCTCCTGGGTGTGCCTCGCACCGGAAAACTGGAGTGCAGGGCTTCCAGGGTTAGTGAAACCCCCTGAGCCTTCTCTCTCAGTGCTGGGAGGCCGAGTGTCTGGTATTTCCTCATACATCCTCCCGGGTCCAGACGGGGGCCACGTGATTTGGGCCCTCTGTTCTGAGTGACTCGCTTCCCGTGGTGTTCCCTGAGGACCAGACCATGTCTGGTTTCTGTATGCCACCTCGTTCATGACCTGTGTGAGGTCTCCGACCATAGTGGGCTCAATTTCTTCGAACAGATTTCCCCAGCCATTTCGGTAATGTGATGGCCATGCCTCCATTTGAGCTCTGCGCACTGTGTTTGCTTGGTATTTGTCCGGGACTAGCAAGACCACTGCCATGGATGCAGCCGGTATTTCTTGGTAGGCTTCCAAGAAGCACCATATGCTCGTGTTGACGTCATAGTGCCAAATCCCTGTTCCGAACAGTGTCATGACTAGGCTTGTTATGCCTACTCTCTGGGCTTGTCTGAAAATGCTCCTGTAATATGCCAGGAGTACTCGGGTTTGGCTTTCAAGGTCTGTTCCGGGCAGTATGTCTTGCATGGCAATTGTCAGTATCCCCTCGTAACCCTTATTTTTAAGTAGGTAGGGGACTCCTACCAGCACTGTGCCATCCTTAAGGAGGTTATGAGGTTGTCTGGCCACTTCTCTTGCACACCAGTCGGCGTAGCCGGGTCCTGCCATGTCTTGTATGGCTTTTGCCATTCCCCCCCCATTACGTAGGCCTCTGTTGGCTGGGTTAACCACAAATGTGTGGTTTCCTTTTGGTACAAAATGTTGTAACCATATGGAGCAGACCCATAGGTGCTGTATATGCTTAGGGTTTCCTGGTTGAGATCTGGGTTTGATAGTACATGAGATTTCATTCAACCTTGACATGCCAGGGGGCATGGTCTGCTCCTCTGGCGTAGAGTGTGTTGTAGGGACTTGGGGCAGGGGGCTCCACTGTCCCTGAAGTCCCAGGCCTTCGGGCCAGTATGCAGGGGCCGTAGCCTTCAGAACGGTTCGTGTTCCAATTACGGCCTGCTGTACAGCTGGCAGCTCTGGATATAGGGGTTCGCTTGGTTCTGTGAATTCCTCACTTCCCGCAAACGTATCAGGGGACTCAGGGCGGTCCTCCCGTTCTCCTGGGTAGTCCAGACCCAGGTCGGGTATAAACACCCCCAATCTCTCCTCCGAGGGTAATTCCTCCTCTATGGTGTGGGAATGATTGTGAGACATCGTGTTAGCACTGGTCTGTTAGCCGATGGTGAGCTAGTTAGCTTCCGTCTGGCTTCGTGTCACGTAGCCTCGGGCTAGGTAGCCATCCAGTTAGCATTCAGTACACTCCTGGCTTGTTGGCGGATGGCGAGCTAGTTAGCTTCCAGTTCTGTGAACGGCCGTTTTGGCTTCGCTCCACATCCAGTCTCCCCTTACAAACAGTGTCTTTGGGCTAGGGAGCCCTCGCCTTTCTGTGAACGGCCGTTTTGGCTTCGCTTCACATCCAGTCTCCCCTTACAAACAGTGTCTTTGGGCTAGGGAGCCCTCGCCTTTCTGTGAACGGCCGTTTTGGCTTCGCTTCACATCCAGTCTCCCCTTACAAACAGTGTCTTTGGGCTAGGGAGCCCTCGCCTTTCTGTGAACGGCCATTTTGGCTTCGCTTCACATCCAGTCTCCCCTTACAAACAGTGTCTTTGGGCTAGGGAGCCCTCGCCTTTCTGTGAACGGCCGTTTTGGCTTCGCTTCACATCCAGTCTCCCCTTACAAACAGTGTCTTTGGGCTAGGGAGCCCTCGCCTTTCTGTGAACGGCCGTTTTGGCTTCGCTTCACATCCAGTCTCCCCTTACAAACAGTGTCTTTGGGCTAGGGAGCCCTCGCCTTTCTGTGAACGGCCGTTTTGGCTTCGCTTCACATCCAGTCTCCCCTTACAAACAGTGTCTTTGGGCTAGGGAGCCCTCGCCTTTCTGTGAACGGCCGTTTTGGCTTCGCTTCACATCCAGTCTCCCCTTACAAACAGTGTCTTTGGGCTAGGGAGCCCTCGCCTTTCTGTGAACGGCCGTTTTGGCTTCGCTTCACATCCAGTCTCCCCTTACAAACAGTGTCTTTGGGCTAGGGAGCCCTCGCCTTTCTGTGAACAGCCGTTTTGGCTTCGCTTCACATCCAGTCTCCCCTTACAAACAGTGTCTTTGGGCTAGGGAGCCCTCGCCTTTCTGTGAACGGCCGTTTTGGCTTCGCTTCACATCCAGTCTCCCCTTACAAACAGTGTCTTTGGGCTAGGGAGCCCTCGCCTTTCTGTGAACGGCCGTTTTGGCTTCGCTTCACATCCAGTCTCCCCTTACAAACAGTGTCTTTGGGCTAGGGAGCCCTCGCCTTTCTGTGAACGGCCGTTTTGGCTTCGCTTCACATCCAGTCTCCCCTTACAAACAGTGTCTTTGGGCTAGGAAGCCCTCGCTTTTCTGTGAACAAAGCATGAAAGTGATTTTTGCATTGCAACTTCACCCAGCAGAATTTTCACAGTAATCACAAAAATATACTTTAAGCGTGATCCTTTGTTTAAGTAGAACCTCCTACTTTTTTTTTGACTGTAAGAAAACATTACGTAACTTTTTAGTCATGAGTAAACCTTTTTACCGCAATCACAAAAATATACTTTAAGCGTGATCCTTTGTTTAAGTAGAACCTCCTACTTTTTTTTTTTTGACTGTAAGAAAACATTACGTAACTTTTTAGTCATGAGTAAACCTTTTTACCGCAATCACAAAAATATACTTTAAGCGTGATCCTTTGTTTAAGTAGAACCTCCTACTTTTTTTTTTTTTTTTTGACTGTAAGAAAACATTACGTAACTTTTTAGTCATGAGTAAACCTTTTTACCGCAATCACAAAAATATACTTTAAGCGTGATCCTTTGTTTAAGTAGAACCTCCTACTTTTTTGATTTTGCCAAATCTGTAATTTAATTTTACTCCAGAGGATTTTGACAGTAGTCCTGTCTTCTTCGGCCGTTTTAGCACCTATTTTGGTTAGTATAAATGCACATCGCCAGGGACGCCATGTTGAGCACCGGTCGTAAACCGAGGTCAGATTGATTATCCCATAACTCTTTAGTCCGAATCCCAGCTTCAAGCAGCGTCCCGCGAAGCGTGAGACCTCTAGGACTCAATTTGTCTATAACGTTCAGGGCTTAAACTCAGCAGACCTCGGCTCACACACAGGAACCCCCCGTCCCCTCCAGTAATACAGTTGATTAAATGGAGTTGCGGGGTATAATTTTTATTCTATTTGCACTGGGAAGGACTCTCTTTACTTATATGAGGTCCATTTTCCCTATCCTATGTACACGTATTATCATTATATGGCTTTACTTGATAATCCCATTATACAGAATTCACCTTTAGTCCTTAATGCATAATCATAAGTCTCCTTTTACTCCGTAGGGATAAAGCCTATAGTCATAGTTATATCCCCATTATACAGAATGCACCTTTAGTCCTTAATGCATAATCATAAGTCTCCTTTTACTCCGTAGGGATAAAGCCTATAGTTATAGTTATATCCCCATTATACCGAATGCACCTTTAGTCCTTAATGCATAATCATAAGTCTCCTTTTACTCCGTAGGGATAAAGCCTATAGTTATAGTTATATCCCCATTATAGCTAGGGATAAAGCCACTTACACATCTTATCACTATATGGCATTACTTGATAAAACCAGGCTTGCCGAACCCACCTTTCTCCTCCTCCTCCGTCTGGGGAAAAAGTTCTTTTTTATATCATATATTAGGCACAATACAGGCACATTGGTGCACATTATCATTATTATTATTATTATTATTATTATTACTGGTAAAGTTACAATGCAAAAATACATCTCCATCCTTACCCGTCTTTTTGGGAAAAATAGAAGCAAAACGTGGTTTCCAAAAGAGGATTGTTTTTATTTTTTAACAGTAGAAAATTACATTTAAGGGTTCAGTTTCATTTATAAAAGTACACAGGTTTTTCAGCTTACTATATATCAGGTTTCAGTCCTCTCCTCAAAATCTCTCAAAAAAGTCTGGCTCTTGCCTCCGCAACAGTCTCTTTTATTTGACATTATACCATATTCCTGATTGGTCGAAGAACATTGATGTCACAGGATCGTCATTTAGTTTAGCAAACCAACATACAGTACATAATTCGTTATGAACTCCTCCTTCTTTGAAATATGATATTTCTGTTACTGTTATCTAACAGTAACAGAAAGTCCCTTTTCCCTTCAAAACGTACAACGGCTTTGTCTGGGGGAACCACGTGACTGGGGCCCTTCATAGGATCTTCTTAAAGAATCCCTCCAGACAAATCCCTCCTTTTTTAAACATAATTCTTTTAGTATTTTTCTTTACTGACAGTCAATTATAAGCATGCCATTTTGAAAACTCTTACTGTACACATTTTAAACATTTAATTGTTATATAGTTTCTTTTCTTTCTTTAAGATCTCCCCACTAGTTCCCGGACTCTGTCTTTCAACCCTCAACCCTTAATCCCCTGGTCGTCTGAAAGGGTTAAGCTCTTACAGCTCTCTCTCTCCCATCTTCCAGAGGCCCACATTCCTCAGGGTTCCTCCCTTCTCACAGACACCCGGGACCTTGTCTGCAGATATTAAAGGCTCATTTCCATTTTTATAAGTAGAGCCAGCTATCCTCCAGAGTTCAGTTTAAAGATTATACTGGTCACATAGGAACGACTCAGGATGTCATTGTCCAAAAGTGTCGCTTGTTTTGTGACACTTCTCAATCTGCAGACACTCTTGTCTTAGCATTTGGCCTGTACTGTGCCAGCACCCTATCTGAGGCCAGATCAGACTTCACCTTTTCAAAGGCTGTCTGCTGCACCTCTCCCCACACCCAGGCATTCTCTTTCACCAGTAAATTCCGTAGTGGTTTGGTAGTGTCGGTGAAAAGAGGTACAAACTTTCCCATGTATGTGGCCATGCCCAGGAACCGTCTCACGTCTGCGACATTTTGTGGAGCGGGCATGTCTACGATTGCCCTCACTTTCTCTGGGTCTGGTGCTATGCCCCCTGCACTGACTTTGTGGCCCACGAACACCAACTCTGTCTGTGCGAACACGCACTTTTCATTTAGGGTCAGACCGGCTTCATGAAGCCTGGACAGGACCGCAGTGAGCCTCTCATCATGCTGGGCCTTATCTACGCCACATACCAGCACGTCATCTGCGTGGCATATTATGCCCGTCAGCCCGTCCAAGAGCTGCGACATGCACCTCTGAAAATGTTCTGGACCAGAGCTGATCCCGAACGGCAGGACATTGAAACAGAAGCGGCCACATGGAGTAACAAATGTGGTGAGCTCTCTGCATTCTTCTGATAGGGGGATCTGCCAGAACCCTGAGCGTGCGTCTAGCTTAGTGAAGATCTTTGCCCCATTCAATTGAGCCAATGACTGCTCTACCGATGGTAGTATGTGTCGTTCTCTACATACCGCCTCATTGAGTCTAGTCAGATCCACGCAGACCCTGATTTTCCAAGTGGTGGGCTTTATCACAGGTACCATACCCGCACACCACGGCGTTGGCCTTTCTATCCTTGAAATTACTCCCATCTTTTCCATTCTCTCCAACTCCTCCTTGACTTTGTCTGCTAGTGGTATAGGCACTCTGCGTGGAGTAGTGAGTGCGTATGGTACTGCATCCTCCTTCAGGCGAATGCAGTAATCCCCCTCTAGCCTCCCCAGGCCTGCGAACACTGTGGGGAATTTACGCCTGAAAATGTCCCCTGGGTCCTCCAGTTCATCAACCCGCTCTACCAGTCGCAAGGCTTCAACTGCTGGCAGACCTAATAAGGGTCTGACTAAAGAATCTACTACAAATACCGGCTGGGCAACCGTTCCATTTTTGCTCTTGAGCTGGCATATGACTTGCCCTGCTACCTGCAGCACTGTGTTATTGGGCCCATATAGCTTCTTATCTGTTGCCCTCAAGGGGCCATCTCTGCTATATTTATATAGCCTGGTGGGGATAGCAGTGACTGCTGCTCCTGTGTCTATTTTAAAAGAGATAACTTCTCCATTGAGTTCTATGTCTGTGTGCCAGCCAGAGACATGATCCTTCACTTCTCCTAGAAAAAGGGTGTCCTGTTGTAACTCTCCCTCCTCTAGCATCTCATACACTGGCTGTGCGAAACAGCACACTGCAGCAAAATGCCCTGTTTTGTGGCACTGCCTACATTCTGCATTGCTAGCTGGACATTCTCTCCAGCTATGGGGGGAAAATCTACCACATTTCTGACATTTCTCTGTGTTTTTGACTGTCTCTGTCTGTCTTGTTCTGGTATACCCTGTTTGTTTGTGACCATATGCCTCTTTCTTTTTGAATGGACGAGAGATTGCATCCACCTCTCTTCTTTCCTCTGTGTTTGTAGCCCCGCCCCGCATCACAGTCTGTTGCTGCTTCACCGTTTCCTGCTGTTTCACTTGACTGATGGCCTTGTTCAATGTCATGTCAGCGTCTAGCTGCAGTTTCTCTGAAAGGGCCAGGTCTTTTATCCCGACAATAATGCAATCCCGGATTAACTCCTCCCTCAACACCCCAAAGTTACAGTGTGCTGCAAGCTTATGCACTGCCGTTATGAAGCTATCCGCGGCTTCCCCTGGCTCTTGTTTACGTACGTTAAACTGCGCACGCTCGAATATGACGTTATGTCGCCCTACGAAATGTTCTTCCAAACACGTAACCACAGTTGCATATACGAGCCTTTCCTGTGCACTCAGCTGAGTAGCATTTAGAATGTCCTCCGCTTCATCTCCCATGAAGTATATCAGCGTATTGACTTGGAAAGCCTCTCCTTTTCTATCCAGTCCCGATGCGACGCGATATCTGTCAAACCTCCGGATCCATCTCGGCCAGTTCTTGCCGTCTGTGCAGTCAAACTTCTCCGGTGCGCTGACATGGAAACTGTCCGTCTGCGCGCGACCTGCTGCCGGTGCTGGTGGCGCCGCCCTTGCTGGCGCTGGTGCCCCTTCGCCTTCCGACATAGTTAGCTAACGTTAGCTGTTGTGCTATCTCTTGTAATAGCCTGTAATATCTCTCTCGCCGCTTGACCAGTCTCTTCTCTTCGTCTCCTAGGTAACGGGTTAACCCTTCTGACATGGGTTGAACACTTCTGACACCATGTGGTAAAGCTTAGGTGGTGTTTCATATAAGGACTCGGACAGCATGGCCATTTCAAGTAACGTCTTTATTCATCTAACACAACTGCGCCTGCGCCACGCCTTACAGCAACAGCTATGGATGCCCGTAAGGGACATCCACTACAGTTACTACAAACATCACAAAACAAACTGGTCAGACTACTGCTTGGCCTTACTCCTAAAACCCACCTCACCCCTGCCCACTTTGACAACCTAGGATGGTTTAGAGTAGACAACAGAGTACAGCAACTTGCAATGGGCCTGGTCTACAAGATACACTACACCACTAAGGTACCCATGTACATGTCTAAATACTTCCCAAAGGTCAGTGAATACCACGACCATAACACCAGAGGGAGCTCCACAAATCATGTTAAACCCAGATTCGGCTCAAACAAGGGACTAAACACGTTTAAACACACCCACCCACCCTACCCCCTCCAATGTACACTTTCTTCCCCCTCGAATGTATATATTTTATTTTATGATCTCTGTCTCTTAAACACTACTGTATATTTGTAAATCGTGTATGTCATAAATGTCTGGATGTAACAGTACTGTATATCTGTATGTCGTATATGTGTAACGGATGGTATCGTGAAGCGCAGTCAAGAAGGGCTGGGGTGAGTAGCGGTGCTATGGGTTAAACTCACTCTCACATCCTTAAAGACAGATAGACACGTTGCGAAGTAGTGAATTCACCTCTTGGTATAGCGGTCTGTGTTGTTGCCTGCTATGTGGGAGACCGGGGTTCGACTCCCACTCGGGGCATCGAAGTTTAAGGTGACGTTGTCACAATCGTTACATATGTCATAAATGTCATGATGAATTGAAAATGGGGGGCCCTGATGTAAACAAGACGAAAGACGTTTGTCTTGTTTACATCAGGGTCCCCCATTTTCAATTCATAGTGAGTCTCTCTCTCCCCCTCTTTACAAACAGACTCGCAAGGGGCATAAATAAACTACTACTACTACTACTTCTGTTCCACCCTAGTTGTAGGATCATGTACACATAGCCTACTATGAAAATTATTTAAGCATTACATCACGCGCAGGAGTGGTTTGTGAACAATAAACCATGCCTAGGGGTGGTCGTTAGACCCCCCTAGGCATGGTTTATTGTTCACAAATCACGACTGCAAGTGGTGTAAAGCTTTTATACAACTGCCACATTCATCCAACCTTATTGCTATACAATAAACACACATTAATCGAAGATTTATAGAAAAAACCATCCGCCAGACAAAGTAGTTCCCACAACTACAAAAAATACAATTTGCCTCCATGTGGAAGCAGCTCGGAAGTGCATCCAACCAACTAACACATCCAACTGTGTATTATTGGAATGATTGAGAGAAGTTGCCTCATGTGGAAGCAGCTCGGAAGTGCATCCAACCAACTAACACATCCAACTGTGTATTATTGGAATGATAGATTGAACATTTTATTACCAGATGCAGAATGGGTACAATACAGTATGGCTCAATACACACAATTGTTAAGGGGATGCAGACCTACTTTCTATAGAACTTCATTCTTAGATGCTTCTAGAGAAAGTAGGTAAAACAAATTAAAACGTTTTCTTTGCCCTATAGGAAAAAAAAGTTTTCTTCGCCCTATTTTTTTATTTATTTTTTTAGCCTAAACTTAACCAGTTGGAAACCAGGCGTACAGTAATAAAATTAGCAATCAACCAATCAATCAATTCAATAGACCATGCTCACTTAAAACAGCGCAGCACTCAGCTGCTCCTCTCTCAGTCTGACTTTCCCCCGCTGTTGCAGACAGGAGTGTGTGTGTGTGTCTGTGTGTGTGTGTGTGTGTGTGTGTGTGTGTGTGTGTGTGTGTGTGTGTGTGTGTGTGTGTGTGTGTGTGTGTGTGTGTGTGTGTGTGAATGTGTGTGTGTGTGTGTGTGTGTGGGGGGGGGGGGTGTGGTGGTGGGTGGAGACTAGAGCCAGCGCTGCAGTCAGAGGGAAGGAAAAAGAAATTGAAAAAAAAATGCAAATTAATCAATCAATCAATCCGCGATTTTTCTTTTGTTACACAATGATTCATGACCCATAGATTACACAATCCAACATTGTGTAAGAGACTAAGACATTCGCTGTGACAGAATCACTTGATATTTAGTCGTTTAGTCGTTATCAACATATCCATTTGTTAAAGATTATTGTCCGCCATCTTGTGATCCGGCGGAGTGATGTGATGTGATTCGGTTGTGGGCGGGTCCTGGGCCAGCAGCGTGGAGTGTTCCCAATACATACGTGTAAATGGACTGTTTCAGCCAATCAGAATCGAGAAATTTGCATGCCGTTGTATAAGTAAGCCTACATTTCATTCCTGTCATGAATAATGGAGTAAGACTTCAGAATGTAGCTCCGCTCCTCTTGCCTGTGGATGTCTGATTGATTGATTGATTGAACATTTTATTAACAGATTGCAGAATGGGTACAATACAGTACGGCTCAATACACACAATTGTTATTAAGGGGATGCAGACTAGAGAAAGACTTTGGTCTTGTTTACATCAGGGTCCCCCATTTGAGAGGTACGTCTCCGTTTATACTAACTAGAGTGGTAGGGTGGATAAACATATTAAAGATGTCCATACTACCAAAGTTCCTATACTTATTTCAAAACATCCTTTTGGCACCACCGGTAGGAATTAGGGGCGCACCGATGTATCGGTCGGGTATCGGTATCGGCCGATAAGTGCCTTGTTGACTGCAATCGGCCTATCGGCCAATAAGCTTGAATGTGCCGATGGCAGTAGCCGATAAATATCCATCAATTTGTGTAGCGCCAAAAGACAAAAAAAAGTTCACTCGCGACCTGCACAACGCCGTCCCCAGTCCCCCACACACACACACACACAAGCTACTGCATCAAAGTTACTACTTATGATTAACAAGGCATTCGTTTTGTAGCATTAACGTCCCTTTGCTGTTCCTCAGCAATCTGTTGCAGCTTTGCCTTAGACGCTGGTAGGCCCTGTTGTACTGCCTCAACAAACACCTGTGCTTCTCCTTCCAGCTCTCTTTCCTCCTCTGTCAGTGTGCGCACGATTGGGGCCCTTGATAATGCATCTGCCGTTTTCAACGCTTTCCCTGGGACATATACTATGTGGTATGTATATCTCAGTAGTCTAAGCCTAAAGCGCTGGATTCTTGGGGGTAAGTCATCTAGTGCCTTCGTACCTAACAGAGCCAACAGTGGCTTGTGGTCGGTCTCTATGGTAAATTGAAGGCCTATTATATACGAGCTGAGCCTTTCGCATGCCCATGTTACTGCCAGCGCCTCCTTCTCCACCTTGGCATATCTCTGCTCTGTGTCAGAGAGACTGCGTGAGATATAGGCTATTGGGCGCCACTCCTTGTTGTCCTGCATTTGGGTGAGGACTGCTCCCACTCCAAAAGATGATGCATCTGCAGACACTCTTGTCTTAGCATTTGGCCTGTACTGTGCCAGCACCCTATCTGAGGCCAGATCAGACTTCACCTTTTCAAAGGCTGTCTGCTGCACCTCTCCCCACACCCAGGCATTCTCTTTCACCAGTAAATTCCGTAGTGGTTTGGTAGTGTCGGTGAAAAGAGGTACAAACTTTCCCATGTATGTGGCCATGCCCAGGAACCGTCTCACGTCTGCGACATTTTGTGGAGCGGGCATGTCTACGATTGCCCTCACTTTCTCTGGGTCTGGTGCTATGCCCCCTGCACTGACTTTGTGGCCCACGAACACCAACTCTGTCTGTGCGAACACGCACTTTTCATTTAGGGTCAGACCGGCTTCATGAAGCCTGGACAGGACCGCAGTGAGCCTCTCATCATGCTGGGCCTTATCTACGCCACATACCAGCACGTCATCTGCGTGGCATATTATGCCCGTCAGCCCGTCCAAGAGCTGCGACATGCACCTCTGAAAATGTTCTGGACCAGAGCTGATCCCGAACGGCAGGACATTGAAACAGAAGCGGCCACATGGAGTAACAAATGTGGTGAGCTCTCTGCATTCTTCTGATAGGGGGATCTGCCAGAACCCTGAGCGTGCGTCTAGCTTAGTGAAGATCTTTGCCCCATTCAATTGAGCCAATGACTGCTCTACCGATGGTAGTATGTGTCGTTCTCTACATACCGCCTCATTGAGTCTAGTCAGATCCACGCAGACCCTGATTTTCCAAGTGGTGGGCTTTATCACAGGTACCATACCCGCACACCACGGCGTTGGCCTTTCTATCCTTGAAATTACTCCCATCTTTTCCATTCTCTCCAACTCCTCCTTGACTTTGTCTGCTAGTGGTATAGGCACTCTGCGTGGAGTAGTGAGTGCGTATGGTACTGCATCCTCCTTCAGGCGAATGCAGTAATCCCCCTCTAGCCTCCCCAGGCCTGCGAACACTGTGGGGAATTTACGCCTGAAAATGTCCCCTGGGTCCTCCAGTTCATCAACCCGCTCTACCAGTCGCAAGGCTTCAACTGCTGGCAGACCTAATAAGGGTCTGACTAAAGAATCTACTACAAATACCGGCTGGGCAACCGTTCCATTTTTGCTCTTGAGCTGGCATATGACTTGCCCTGCTACCTGCAGCACCGTGTTATTGGGCCCATATAGCTTCTTATCTGTTGCCCTCAAGGGGCCATCTCTGCTATATTTATATAGCCTGGTGGGGATAGCAGTGACTGCTGCTCCTGTGTCTATTTTAAAAGAGATAACTTCTCCATTGAGTTCTATGTCTGTGTGCCAGCCAGAGACATGATCCTTCACTTCTCCTAGAAAAAGGGTGTCCTGTTGTAACTCTCCCTCCTCTAGCATCTCATACACTGGCTGTGCGAAACAGCACACTGCAGCAAAATGCCCTGTTTTGTGGCACTGCCTACATTCTGCATTGCTAGCTGGACATTCTCTCCAGCTATGGGGGGAAAATCTACCACATTTCTGACATTTCTCTGTGTTTTTGACTGTCTCTGTCTGTCTTGTTCTGGTATACCCTGTTTGTTTGTGACCATATGCCTCTTTCTTTTTGAATGGACGAGAGATTGCATCCACCTCTCTTCTTTCCTCTGTGTTTGTAGCCCCGCCCCGCATCACAGTCTGTTGCTGCTTCACCGTTTCCTGCTGTTTCACTTGACTGATGGCCTTGTTCAATGTCATGTCAGCGTCTAGCTGCAGTTTCTCTGAAAGGGCCAGGTCTTTTATCCCGACAATAATGCAATCCCGGATTAACTCCTCCCTCAACACCCCAAAGTTACAGTGTGCTGCAAGCTTATGCACTGCCGTTATGAAGCTATCCGCGGCTTCCCCTGGCTCTTGTTTACGTACGTTAAACTGCGCACGCTCGAATATGACGTTATGTCGCCCTACGAAATGTTCTTCCAAACACGTAACCACAGTTGCATATACGAGCCTTTCCTGTGCACTCAGCTGAGTAGCATTTAGAATGTCCTCCGCTTCATCTCCCATGAAGTATATCAGCGTATTGACTTGGAAAGCCTCTCCTTTTCTATCCAGTCCCGATGCGACGCGATATCTGTCAAACCTCCGGATCCATCTCGGCCAGTTCTTGCCGTCTGTGCAGTCAAACTTCTCCGGTGCGCTGACATGGAAACTGTCCGTCTGCGCGCGACCTGCTGCCGGTGCTGGTGGCGCCGCCCTTGCTGGCGCTGGTGCCCCTTCGCCTTCCGACATAGTTAGCTAACGTTAGCTGTTGTGCTATCTCTTGTAATAGCCTGTAATATCTCTCTCGCCGCTTGACCAGTCTCTTCTCTTCGTCTCCTAGGTAACGGGTTAACCCTTCTGACATGGGTTGAACACTTCTGACACCATGTGGTAAAGCTTAGGTGGTGTTTCATATAAGGACTCGGACAGCGTGGCCATTTCAAGTAACGTCTTTATTCATCTAACACAACTGCGCCTGCGCCACGCCTTACAGCAACAGCTATGGATGCCCGTAAGGGACATCCACTACAGTTACTACAAACATCACAAAACAAACTGGTCAGACTACTGCTTGGCCTTACTCCTAAAACCCACCTCACCCCTGCCCACTTTGACAACCTAGGATGGTTTAGAGTAGACAACAGAGTACAGCAACTTGCAATGGGCCTGGTCTACAAGATACACTACACCACTAAGGTACCCATGTACATGTCTAAATACTTCCCAAAGGTCAGTGAATACCACGACCATAACACCAGAGGGAGCTCCACAAATCATGTTAAACCCAGATTCGGCTCAAACAAGGGACTAAACACGTTTAAACACACCCACCCACCCTACCCCCTCCAATGTACACTTTCTTCCCCCTCGAATGTATATATTTTATTTTATGATCTCTGTCTCTTAAACACTACTGTATATTTGTAAATCGTGTATGTCATAAATGTCTGGATGTAACAGTACTGTATATCTGTATGTCGTATATGTGTAACGGATGGTATCGTGAAGCGCAGTCAAGAAGGGCTGGGGTGAGTAGCGGTGCTATGGGTTAAACTCACTCTCACATCCTTAAAGACAGATAGACACGTTGCGAAGTAGTGAATTCACCTCTTGGTATAGCAGATTGCAGAATGGGTACAATACAGTACGGCTCAATACACACAATTGTTATTAAGGGGATGCAGACTAGAGAAAGACTTTGGTCTTGTTTACATCAGGGTCCCCCATTTGAGAGGTACGTCTCCGTTTATACTAACTAGAGTGGTAGGGTGGATAAACATATTAAAGATGTCCATACTACCAAAGTTCCTATACTTATTTCAAAACATCCTTTTGGCACCACCGGTAGGAATTAGGGGCGCACCGATGTATCGGTCGGGTATCGGTATCGGCCGATAAGTGCCTTGTTGACTGCAATCGGCCTATCGGCCAATAAGCTTGAATGTGCCGATGGCAGTAGCCGATAAATATCCATCAATTTGTGTAGCGCCAAAAGACAAAAAAAAGTTCACTCGCGACCTGCACAACGCCGTCCCCAGTCCCCCACACACACACACACACAAGCTACTGCATCAAAGTTACTACTTATGATTAACAAGGCATTCGTTTTGTAGCATTAACGTTATATAGTTAGTGTTACACGTTCAATAACATCAGCATATTATTTACCCGAACGTAGCAATCATACTCATTCATACTAGCTCAGTTCCTTCCGTTGCTCATAGAGCCCTGAGTTTTACCCATTCTGCAATCTGTTAATACAGTTTTCAGACACATGTATAGAAAGGCTTTGTTTTATTATAACATTCGTTGCAGTAAAATCATTATGCCTCATTTAGTCATCCTGCGGAGCTAAAAGCTAAACGCCGGCCGCGCCGCCGTTTGTGGTTGTTGTAGAATACCTCTCGTCAAAATCAATGGCGGACAAAAGCGGAAGTAAAGAATGTATACGCGCTTGCCGATTGGTGGTAACAGCAGAGGCAGGTGCAAGCGGTGTGTGACGTAATTGGCAGAATCGACTGTCAATCAAAATGTCATTGGTTGAGAGCTGCAGAGCTTTCATAGTATCCAGCTGCAGCCCGGTACCATACTGGTAGAACTAGTATCTAGCTGCAGCCCGACAGACCATACTGGGAGAGAGATAGTGCTATTTCTTGATGTTTCCTTTTTTTAAGTAAGTAAAGAGGCCTATGTTCATATTGGTGAGCACAATTTGTAACACAAATATACAGTAGTTTCATAAAAAAATATATATATATTACAAAAAAAGAATTGCCACAAATATCGGTATCGGTATCGGCCAATTGTGTTAGTTGAACAATCGGTATCGGTGGCAAATTTTCATATCGGTGCATCCCTAGTAGGAATGTTCGGAATCTCGATCCAATGATACCCCATGTGGGGATGTGTGAATCAGAGATCTAGGTGAACAACTAAATTCTTTAACAGGAAGCCAAATGAATTGAAGTGTATGAGAAAACTGAGTTCACTCCTAATCACTCATTTCAAGTTCAACAATGTGTGCTTTTATTAGAGAGGTTGGTCATGCTGACATGGTAGAGGAGGATCATCAGTATATAGAGAGGTTGGTAATGCTGACATAGTAGAGGAGGATCATCAGTATATAGAGAGGTTGGTCATGCTGACATAGTAGAGGAGGATCATCAGTATATGGAGAGGTTGGTCATTCTGACATGGTAGAGGAGGATCATAGAGAGGTTGGTCATGCTGACATGGTAGAGGAGGATCATCAGTATATGGAGAGGTTGGTCATTCTGACATGGTAGAGGAGGATCATCAGTATATAGAGAGGTTGGTAATGCTGACATAGTAGAGGAGGATCATCAGTATATGGAGAGGTTGGTCATTCTGACATGGTAGAGGATCATCAGTATATGGAGAGGTTGGTCATTCTGACATGGTAGAGGAGGATCATAGAGAGGTTGGTCATGCTGACATGGTAGAGGAGGATCATCAGTATATGGAGAGGTTGGTCATTCTGACATGGTAGAGGAGGATCATCAGTATATGGAGAGGTTGGTAATGCTGACATGGTAGAGGAGGATCATCAGTATATAGAGGTTAGTCATGCTGGTAGAGGAGGATCATCAGTATATAGAGGTTGGTCATGCTGACATGGTAGAGGAGGATCATCAGTATATGGAGAGGTTGGTCAATGACAACATCTATATACTGATGATCCTCCTCTACCAGCATGACCAATGGTCATGCTGGTAGAGGAGGATCATCATTGTTTGTCTTGGCAAAAAAGCCATCGGGAGAGTCAAGTGCATGAGGCGAGAGGGGGTAATGCATGAGTTCTTGGAGGTTGATGGACATATCCAGATCCAAAGTAGAGCTTAAACGCCTGCCTCCTCCCAAGGTCTGTCTCATCCGACATGTACAGCGAGTCAACTTCAGAGTTGCCTGCTACAAAAGAGCAGACCAGCCAATATTTGAGAGGCCCAAACCTATGATCAGGATATGGGCTGGGAGAAGATGATAGATGAGGGGGTGTTAGACCCTGTCTTGGACCCATCCTCCCTCCTTCTCTTGTTGTGGTACTGGCCCAGAAAGCGGAGTCAGAAGAACAAGAAGCTCTTAATAAGGAGGCAGATTATGTAACGTAACGTGGATGAAGAGGATGGAGAATACGAGTGTGATGAAGAGGAGGAAGAGATTGGAGAGATAGACTTTGACAATCTCTTTGGCGATGATGATCATGATGATGATTATTAGTTTAGAGAAGATGTACTGTAATAGTACTTTGTTTGAACCTTAACAAAACATATTTCACTGGATTTCAAAAATGTGTTCATTTTTGTCTATGTAGGACAAATTAGTCTTTTCACATTTGTCTTCCACTTTTGGCCATGTTTACACAAAATCTACAAAATTTAGGGCATAACGGCATGGAGACAATATTTATTACAATATTATTTCCAATATTAACCTAAATCGATCTTGTCCAATGCACTACATTTTAGTAAAAATGGAAAATAGAGATGTGATATATGTTTTTTCAGCGTTTCTTTGCTTTTTCTGTCCTGAAATTTAACCAAGATGTGTTTGAATCTTAAAAATAACAATTGTACTGAATTCCTTGGGTCAAACTTGTTTGGGAAAATGTTTTAATTTGTCTTTACTCTTTATATGTTGTTAACTTCAAAAGTTATGCTGTTTTCTTTTTCTTCTTTTTCAGGTTTTCGTTCAGGATATGTGTAATAAAGGGTTAAAAAATAAACCCTATGGGACATTATTTCAACCTGTTACCTGTCAGTATCTTAAAATAGACACTTCAAGGATTAAGAAAAAACAGGCGGCGAAAAAAAATCCACCCTATTCAGGTGGACCTATGTTTCCATCAGATCAGACTAAAGGATTAAACTGCAGTTTAGCACTCAACACTTTGATGAACATTGTTACTCAGCTGATAGAGTTGTATCCTTCCTGATGACTTGTCGTACAGAACTTGTAAGTCGCTTTGGATAAAAGTGTCAGCTAAATGACTAAATGTAAATGTTTAGTGAGGCTGCACATTAGATCTAGCATATTTCTGTGAGTGTTTGAATTTTCCACTAGAGGGCAGTAGCGTACAGTATTATTTGTCGATCCAGTCGGCCTTCAGTATAAACCATGTTCAAGTCAAGTCAAGTCAAGTCAAATCAAGAGATTTATTTGTCACGACTCACGGCATACAAGTATACAATGAAATGCGGGTGGTTCCGAGACATGTCTCATACTTCAGAAAAGAACAATCAATAAATAAATAAACCTGAACTGTAACTCTTTTAATTTGCCATAGGTGTGTCCATACAGCATCCGGGAGCATCCATAGTATTCTGCAGTATCTGAGATTATGAATGTATAGGCCAATGTGACAATGTCCTTCTATCGCCCTCAAGAGCCCAGTTGAATCATATTAACAGTATGAGGACTGCAATGTGGCCGTGGTTCATTATAAGTCGGTGTACTTGTCTGACATAATGAGTTTCTTGTCCCGTGGGGATTAATTATACAAATGTTCAGAAATTAGTTCGAAGGTGCTGATTGCTTAGCCTTAGAGATCAAGGAGATAATGGGTTCATATAATTTAGATGTCAGACGTGTTTATTACTTTTATTCAGTCATCTCTCCTCATCATCTTTCTTTATATTGATTATTTGGCCTTCGCACTAAATAGTTCTATTATATAGCAGATAGTACTTAGCACTAATATATTGCTTGCTATAATCTGATAACCAGAGGCATGCGGGGTACTTTCTAAAATGATATGATCTATTTTTTCATGGATAGTAGTATTACATTTCCATCTTCATATTTGAAATAAATAAAAGAAGGGCTCAAGCCTGTGCACGCCACTGCAGTAACATAACATAGCATAACTCCATAATTACAGTACAAATGGTGTGTGAAAAGTTTACCCTTATGGAGCTACAAGGTTCTCACCCGACGACAGCAGTGATATATTATGCTCATATATTTGTATTGCCTTGTCCATGAAAAACATTCACTTTGTGCCATCATTCACTTTTGCGCCTGTTGTGCCACCGTGCCAACAGGCCGCACGGTGGTGTAGTGGTTAACACTGTCGCCTCACAGCAAGAAGGTCCAGGGTTTGGCGTTGCCAGGTACCCAGGTGGGGTATCTCCCGGGCCTTTCTGTGTGGAGTTTGCATGTTCTCCCTGTGCTCCGATAAGAGAAACCCAATGGAAAAACATGCACAACAGATCGCTAACGCTGTCACGTCCTTGACGAAGACGGGCAGGAGCACTTGGATTGGTCCCCGGGCGCGGTACCTCGCCGACGCCCTGTCTGCTCCCGGCTGCCCTTGGGGGGAAGGACGACGGGATGGGTTAAGCGCAGAGCTCAATCGCATTGGCGACCCTGAGAAAGACAATGCATGTGTGTGTGTGTGCCGTCCATTGCATGTCCCATGTCGTTGCATGCCAAATAAAGATGTCTCTAAAGAGGTCCTGCATTATTATTATTATTATTGTTGATGAAGCTGAATTTCTTGTAAACACTGTCACATCGGCAGCATTCAGATTTTATTTGCCATATTATGCAACAAAGTATGATGGAATTGTTACTCTCCCATCGCTCCACAGCATCAAGGCATTGAATGGTCTGGTGGCCCCTCAGTACCTGAGCTGAACTTCTCCATGTTTGCATCCCAGCTAGAGCACTGAGGTCATTCAATAAATGACTTCAAGATTCAAGAGGTTTATTTGTCACATACATACAGGGCATACAGTGAAATGCGGGTGGTCATGCCTGCATCGATTGTGCAATAATACTAATAATAAAATAGACATACAAAAAAAAACAGGTAATAAGAAGACATAAGATGTGCATGATAAAAATAGACATGCTAAATTCCTGAGAAGGCACACTGGGTCCTATGTACACTACTATACAATATACAGTTTTAACTATGTCATTATGCTATACTTACTATATCTAAACTATACAAGAACCACATCGGTTCTTTCCTTAAAGTGACCTTTATATTCCTCATTCCCAGTGACCTTTTAGATGTCCCAAGGTTAAAAACAAAAGGCGTCCGAGGTTTTGCGGTGGAACAGCCTTCCACTGCAAATTAGGTCTGCCCAGACCCTAGAGATTTTCAAAGCACAGCTTTTTATTATTATTTTTGCATGTCAACTAATAAAGAAACTTGAACTTGTTTTCATTGGCTTTGTGAGGCTTGTTAAGCCATACATCCCCCGGTCGTGTCGTGATTGTATCTTTTGAATTTTGTGTAATAGGCCTACTGTATTTTGTATATATTCTTTCTCTCTCTCTGTTTTTATATTGTAAAGCACTTTGGTGCAACTTTGGTTGGTTTTAAATGTGCTATGTAAATAAAGTTGACCTTGACCTCCGTTTGCTCCACAGCGTCAAGGAATAAAAGCATGAGGGAAATAAAGGCAACCTCTGCTTTAAGCCACCATGTTGGCTATACTTAACCCTTTCACTTGGCCCTACTTAACCCTTTCACTACCACACTACAGAAGGTTTGTTTGTTATTTGTTTGCTGTTTGTTGTTTGTTGTTTGCGTAAATCAGCACCCGTCTTCAAGGCCTTCAGTAGGTTTTCTGATCTGCACGGTTTCAGCCAGCTAATCACCCAACCCACAAGGGTATGCGATTCGACACAAACCACCATTGACCTCATTTTGACCACTGACAAGTCAATGATCTCCAATAAAGGGGTGATAACATGCGGGTTAAGTGATCATTATATGATTTTCTGTACCCGCAAAAAGCTAAAACAGAAGGCCGGCTGTCACAAAACAGTCACATCTAGAGACCTCAAAACTTACTCTAGAGAGGCCTTTAACCTAGAACTGGGGAGCTTGGACTGGTCAGATGAACTCAGTGGTACACAGGTTGAAGAAACATGGCTTGGATTCAAAACCAAATTCACAGCAATACTCAACAACATGGCACCGATAAGAACCACCAGGGTTAAAAATCGCGCTGAGGCATGGATGCACACTGAAATACTGGCCGCTATGAAAACCAGAGACAAAAAATGCTCTGAACTTCATAAAAGTCAGACAAAGCTTTCCAAAAGCTCAAACAGTGAACTCCAAGCCCACGTGGTTGAACTAAAAATCCAAAGAAACAGACTAAGAAATGACGTAAACACCATGATCAGAACCGCAAAAAGAATTTTCATCAACGACAAAACTGAAGAAAACAAAAACAAACCCCGCAAACTTTGGAAATTACTCAATAATCAACTAGGCTGCAGTAAAAAACTTAAAACCAGATTCTCAAACATAAACATAAAGACGGACAACACGCTCATCACAGACAAGCTGGATGTAGCCAATTACTTAAACATCTTCTTCACAAACATAGCCACAACACTGGTAAACAAACTACCCTCCCACTCAGGGCATTATGGGGTAGAACACATAGTAGCATACTACAAAAACCTAGGGGTCCACAAAGACGACTTCAAACTTGAAATGGTAACAACCGATGAGGTACTCAAAAAATTGAGCGCCCTCCAACCTAACAAGGCCACTGGCCATGACAACATCCCCTCCAAATTCCTCAGAGACGCAGCAGCCGCCATCACCCCAGTCATCACACACATAATAAACCTCTCTATAAAACAGGGGCACGTCCCCAAGGACTTCAAAATTGCGAGAGTGACCCCTCTACACAAAAAGGGCAGCAAATTAGACCCAGGCAACTACCGCCCTGTTTCTATTCTTACCTCCATCTCGAAAGTCATGGAGAAAATAGTCTATGAACAGGTCGAAAAGTACTTGGCGGAAAAAAATCTAATCTACGAATTCCAATCTGGCTTCAGAACGTCCCACTCCACTGACACATGCCTCCTCTATTTGAACGACCACATCAAACAAGAGGTGGACGCGGGCAAATACTGCGGCATGGTCATGCTGGACCTACAAAAGGCCTTCGACACTGTCAATCACTCCATTCTAATGAACAAGCTAAAAGCAATTGGTTTTGATAGCTTATCAGTGAGCTGGATGCAATCCTACCTGGAGGGGAGAGAACAGATGGTAGAGGTAAACGGTACTCTATCCCCCCCCCCTCACAGTGAGCTGTGGTGTTCCACAAGGAAGCATACTAGGACCGCTACTCTTCCTAATTTATGCAAATGACATGTCGTCAGCCTGTGACTGCAACTTGTTCCTGTTTGCGGACGACTCAGCCCTGCTGGTCTCTGACAAGAACAAATTGCAGGTTGAAAAAACCCTCAGCACGGAACTAGGCAAAATCTGCATATGGCTCGCTGATAACAAACTATCATTACACATGGGCAAAACAGAGTCCATTCTCTTCGGTTCAAATAACAAACTCAGCAAGACCGACGGATTCTCAGTTACAGTGGGTGACAATATTGTCACAAGGAAAGACGAAATTACCTACCTGGGTTCCATCCTAGAGGCAAATCTTTCCTGTGACAAAATGGCATCCAATGTAATAAAAAGTCAACCAACGAACTAGATTCTTGTACCGGATCTCCTCTCTGGTAAACAAGAATACCCTGAAGACTCTGGCAGGAGCACTCATTCAAGGGTACTATGACTATGCGTGCACCTCATGGTACCAAAGCACCTCAAAGGCGCTTAAAACAAAATTACAAACATCACAAAACAAACTGGTCAGACTACTGCTTGACCTTACTCCTAGAACCCACCTCACCCCTGCCCACTTTGACAACCTAGGATGGCTTAGAGTAGACGACAGAGTACAGCAACTTGCAATGGGCCTGGTCTACAAGATACACTACATGACCAAGGTACCCATGTACATGTCAAAATACTTTCCAAAGGTCAGTGAATACCACGATCACAACACCAGAGGGAGCTCCACAAATCATGTTAAACCCAGATTCGGCTCAAACAAGGGACTAAACACGTTTCGCAATTATGCCACATCAATGTGGAACGCCCTACCCAAAGCTGTAAAGGAATGTGAATCACTACCCACTTTCAAAAACACTCTCAAAAAACACCTAAGGGAGACTGCAATTCGAAACTGGCCCCTGTAAATGTCCGAACACAACCCCCTCCAATGTACAGTAAATTACCAAGTATGGTCTTGTCAATATTCCAATGTACAGTTTTGTTTGTACAGTTGTACAGTGTCCCCCACCCACCCCTCCTACCCAACCCCCCCCCCCCCCACTCCTACCCAACCCCCCCACCCAACCACCTCCAATGTACAGTCCCCCCCCCCCACCTACCCAATCCAATGTACAGTTTCTACGTCAAATGTATATACTCTTTTTTTTCTGGACTCTTTTTGTATCACAAACAGTACTGTATTTGCAAATCTGGTATGTCATAAATGTATAGATGTAGCAGTACTGTCTATCTGTATGTCATGTATGTCATATATGTTACGATGAATTGAAAATGGGGGACCCTGATGTAAACAAGACGAAAGTCTTTCTCTGGTCTGCATCCCCTTAACAATTGTATGTATTGAGCTGTACTGTACTGTACCCATTCTGCAATCTGTTAATAAAGTTTTCAATCAATCAATCAATCAAGCAATACTAAGATGATGATTAATTTTAACGCTGTTATGGTTAAGATATAGAGTTAGGGTTACTGTAGGCCGGGTTTGGGCAAGGCTATCAGAGAAGTGTGTCTGGTAGTCTTGAGGTACCTCCCATGTTAGTGTCCTGCGTGCGTGAATGCATTCTACAACGCTGTTCCAGTTCCGCGTTGCCGTTTTGCGCTCTGATTGGCCGAGCGCGCGCATGCGCATGAGCCGCGACAAGCTCCTCACGCTCTAAACTCCCCTTAACGCAATTTATACAAATGGAAGTATTGATTACGCCGTAACGAATCATTAAAAAAATATATCGTTAACTGGAATAAGTTGTGCCTTTAAACATATGTTGGATTATGTAATTGGTTTGTCATGACAAACCAATAAAAAATCGCATCGCCGGCTGTCTCTGGCTTGCTACAGCGGACACCAGAGCTCAGCGATGCCGCTCGCATATTCTCCCCGCTGGCGATCGGAGCACGGAGGGTCGTGGACCGGCAACGCAGCCGCGAAGCCGGCGATGCGATTTTTTATTGGTTTGTCATGACAAACCAATTACATAATCCAACATATGTGTAAAGGCACATCATATTCCAGTTAACGGTATATTTTTTTAATGATTCGTTACGGCGTAATCAATACTTCCATTTGTATAAATTGCGTTAAGGGGAGTTTAGATTCCTGCCTGCGTGAGGAGCTTGTCGCGGCTCATGCGCATGCACGCGCTCGGCCAATCAGAGCGCAAAACGGCAACGCGGAACTGGAACAGCGTTGTAGAAGGCATTCACGCGTCCTGCGTTTGTTCCCCAACAGGGGATCTCAAACATTTTCTGAAAACGTTCAAAGTTAACTTTGTATTGTTTATTTTTACAATGATAAATAATAATACAAGTAAAAAGTAAAAGGTCAATTTCTTTTTTTAAACACTGATGTTGGTGGATAGTCAGAGGTCCATGAAGGGTTCCCAAGTTCTAAGAAAGACGTTCTCTT